>NC_083583.1:66655543-66955543 GCF_027579695.1 Neoarius graeffei
CCCCCCCCCTCTGGTTTTTATCTCTGCTGAAAAAAAATCCTCGGGGACAACCCCGTCAATAAAACAAACAAACCAAAAAAAAAGTTGACATGACAGGCATGTTGTGACACAGTTTTCTATGGTCTACATTGCACTCACTTTCAAAATGACCCGAAGTGGCAGCTTTGATGTTCACGAACGTCCCCAGCAAATCGATACATTGTAGATAATAACAATATCTTTGCGTTCTATGCAGGGATGCAAACAGCGCGCTTTTTGGCGGATGCCGCCTTTTTCACGGCCGATTTTTTTTTTTTTTTTGGGGGGGGGGGGGGGGCGTTGGAGTGTCTGATTATAATTTCAAAGTAAATTCTGTATTAAAATTACTAAATAAGCAAATCCGTTACAGTCCATGAAACAGGAAGTATAAGGATGAGAAAAAACAGTTTAAATCGGAAAGCTGCGCACAATGTGAACTGCGCCATCAGAGCAAACTGTTCATTTAGTATTCATGTATTTTAGGGATTTTCGAGTCACTGTCCATTTAATCCAGAGGGAGAGAAACATCACAGCAACGCGACAAGCAAAGCGAACTTTGTTGTGTGTTTGTGTATTTAGTCAGAGAGATAGGAAGATGAATTTACTATCTCTGGTTTAGTGTTCGTTTTCATTTAGTGTTATTCATTTGATATTGTAAGAACGCCAGGGACACTTCTTAACACACACTGCGTCCTTTATTTTTATTAACAAGTATTTAACAAGGAGTTGCTGTTTTAGCCACAACTCACGCTTCCTAACAGCCCATAAACAGCGCCAACCCCCCGCGCTCACTCTCGCGCACCCACACCTAAACTCCACCCCCCAGTTCCCCTAAAAGGCATATAACAACATAAGAAACTCAACAGGTAACAGAACACAACACAGGTTATCACAATATCATCGGATGTTATTGAGCTGTTAGCCTATTGTTACCTTAATTTTGTGACGTTTCATGATTTAAAAAAAAAAAACATCCCCCCTTCTGGTTTTTTGACAAAACGCACCCTATATATATATATATATATATATATATATATATATATATATATATATATATATATATATATATATATATATATATATATAAATTGATTAACAACATTTTAATCTTAACATCCTTTAGGTGTTATATCCATGAGGTTAGAGGCTGTACATAATTCAAAGATGATCACATTATCCCAGGGTTTGCACGAATCCTAAAGATCAAACCCAATTTGTAAAACATGATCTATGATCTGACTAAAAGAACTGAAAAAAAAAGTGTTGTGAAAACATTTTCCATCTTCCCTGTACAGACAAAAACATTTTTCATCTTCTGAAAGAATTCCATCTTTGCATAAATCCTGGCTGCACTTGAATGAATACCAATGTGCGACAGGTTTGTGGTTAAAGGAGGAATGATGGGTGTGAGGTGAGATGAGATGAGTATGTGGGTGTCACACATAATCCACTTATTCTTTCAAACTATCATGAATCATGAACATATGCATTTATTAGCTGATATACAGTATATATGTGTGTGTGTGTGTGTGTGTGTGTGTGTGTGTGTGTGTGTGTGTGTGTGTGTGTTTCCAGCACTGTACTTAACGGTAGGCTATGTTTTGATCTACATGCAGTGCAGGAGAGAGGTGATGGCATTTTAGATTCATTTCCATGGAAACATGACATGGTGACAGACAGTACGCCAGCTTCCAACTTGTGTTGAAAGCAAGCAATTGTCACACTCATTGCTAAATTAAAGATATTTCCACTTAAGCATGCTTGACATTGATTACATTCTTTACATCTCCTTAAACATGGCTGTGACAGAATTAATTTCAGCATAACATGATTTAAAAATTGCATAACCATTAAATAAGAACTGATTTTGTTATTTTATTTTGAATAAATCCAGCTTATGTGCAGCAGATTCCCCGATCCTACATACCTCCGTATCTTCATCCTGCTCTCACCTCTTTTGCTCACACCTCCATCTGTTGGCGAGGCCTCACTGTCTGGCACTCTGCTGCTACAGACAGTCTATTTCACGCTTGTCTCTTCCTCCTTGAAGCTCTGCAGCCACAGGTTTCATCCAGTACATGCATACAAACACACACACACACGCACATATGCGTGCGCACACACATGCCCGAGGGACTTGAATGGCATCTGCCCTGAAGTTTGTGCCAAAACAGGAGGAAGCAGCAGCCTGCATCCTGGCACTGAAGGCCTGGCAGGTTTTGTGTCTCAGCTGAGGGTTGCAGATAATATATCCACATGGGTCTTTTATCCGACACCTTCAAAGGGTGCCATTTCTCCCAAAACATCACCTGGCCACTAAAGGGAACATGTGTATGTCATGTCAATACTATTGTTATTGCTATCCCATCCATATGCATGTCTAATGCTATGGAGTATTTTGTCCCCTGTGCAACATACAAGACAGTACAGCAGCTCTGTTCAAAGGAGTACATGAATTGGAAAGAGTCTGTTACAACCCCAAGTCAGAAAGATTTAGGGCTAGTAATGAGGTGAAATTATTAAATAATGATGATATTACAGCAGGTGATCATAATCATGATTTGGTACAAAAGCAGTAGCCAGGAGGACCAAAGGTGGGCCAAGGATCTCCAGTTGTGTGAGAAAATTATTGAATTGTTTAAAACAATGTTCCTCAAAAAAAGATATGAAGGGATTTGGATATTTCATCCTATACAGTGCATGAAAGTATTCAAGGAATCGGGATGTAAAGGGCAAGGGCCCAAGCCTAACCTGAACACCTGTGATATCTGATCCCTGCATCAAGAACCGTCACGCATCTATAGCTGATATAAACCACATGGGCTTGGGATTACTTTGGCAAATGTTTGTCAAGCATTTTACAATATGGAGTTACATGCACAAATGCCAGTTAAAACTTTACTGTACAAAAAGGACGCCTTATGTTAACTGTGTTAATCATCTTTTACAGTAAGTGTGGTCTTTTAAGAAGGAATGGCAAGATTATAACGTGGTAAATGCTTCTTTACCATCCCAACTTTTTTTGTTGCAAGAATCAAAATTTAAATGTGTTTCAGTCACTTTTCTCTTCACTCTTTACTCCATCCCCATCTCCCATTCAGCCAAATAATTCTCTTAAAAAATAAAAACCTCATGCTGTGGTTTAAAAAAATTAAGTATAAGAAACGCCGTAAATGCAGAATAAACAGTGCTTTTGCAAGACAGACTCATTTATTACTGGTGAAGGGGTGAAGTTAGACGCAAAATTGGACACATTGCTCCTTAGCAGGTATGTAATCACAGTCTGTATAGAGCTTTGAGTGACTTTGATTGAATGTCTGGCTTCACATAATTAATAAATATTTTTTTCATCACAAAGTAAACAAGTGTTGCCAGGCAAAACAAACCTCACCCAGCAGCACTTATTTTATTCCTATATGTTGATAATGGTAATATTTCTCAATCATCAGCAGTCAGGTTATAGTCCTATGAAAATCCATGACCTTGAGTTTGACATTTCAAAGTCATTCAAGGTCAAAGAAGCCCATATGGCACTTCCTATAAGTTGACAATGGTAAACATCAACCGTTTTCAAGTTATAGCCCTCTGAAAATCTGTGACCTTGATTTTGACCTTTCAGGGTCACTCAAGGTCAAATATCATGGTGCCAAATGAAAGGCCATATGGGAGTTCCTATATGCTCATAAAGGTAAACATCTGTCTATCAGCAACCGTTTGAGTTATATTGGAAAATATGTTATTTTGACCGAAAGGTTGACCTTTCCAGTGACCTTGACCTTTACCTTGACCTGATTACCCCCAGAATTTAATCAGGTAATCTACAAACCATTTCCCACCTACCCTGAAAATTTGAAGTCAATTGGTCCAACTGTCTAGACGCTAGATTGTTAACAAACAAACAAACAAACAAACAAACAAACAAACAAACAAACAAACAAACAAACAAACAAGGTCAAAGATCATGGTGCCAAATGAAAGCCCTTATATGACTTCCTATATGTTGACATCTCTATCTCTAACCGTTTGAGTTATAATGGAAAATATGCAAATTTTAGCAATGACCTTGACCCTCCTGACATTTGACACCCAACCGCTAAGAAAACTATGAGAGATACCCCATCATGTAGCACATCAATGGAAGCAGAATTGAAAGATGAACATTTTGGAATTGATTTGAAGTAAATATGATGAATATGGGGTGGCACGGTGGTGTAGTGGTTAGCACTGTCGCCTCACAGCAAGAAGGTCCTGGGTTTGAGCCCAGCAGCCTATGGAGGCCTTTCTGTGTGGAGTTTGCATGTTCTCCCAGTGTCTGTGTGGGTTTCCCCCACAGTCCAAAGGCATGCAGTTAAGGCTAATTGGTGGCTCTAAATTGACCATGAATGTGAGTGTGAATGGTTGTTTGTCTCTATGTGTTAGCCCTGTGATGACCTGGTGACTTGTCCAGGGTGTACCCCGCCTCTTGTCCATAGTCAGCTGGGATAGGTTCCAGCTTGCCCGCGACCCTGAACAGGATAAGTGGTTACAAATAATGAATGGATGGATGGATGGATGATGAATATGAAGGAAGATATCGTGAAAAAAAATTATTTTGACCTTTTTGGTCACCTTGACTGGATGACCCTCAATGTTGGAGGTTCTGTTTGAGACCAATGCTCATCTATCCTGAAAGTTTCATGAAGATTGGTCAAGCTGTTTTCACATAATGTTGCTAACAAAACAAACAAACAAAGAAACCCCACCAAAAACAATACCTCGCTGTGGACTCAGTCTTGGGCAAGGTAATAAAAGTTAATAAAGGCACGCTTGACCAGCCTCATAAAACAGTATGAGTGGAATTTTGCATGTTTATAGTGTTATAACTATCTTTTAGCTAGTGATGCTAACAATGCTAACATGTCTTAGTACTTATAAGAAAATCTTACAAAGGAAAAATTACTCAATAACATTCTCATATAGCAGTATGAGATGAATCTTCATGTTTATAGTGTTATAACTTGGCTTCCAATTGGTTATCCAAGAGAAAAAAAAATATTGTGTGATGTTCTCTTAATAGCTGTTTAGTGAGGCAAAGTTATGGTGTTTTAACTGCATGTTTATTTAGATCACCATTACTAACAGACATGAAATGATATATAAATCATTATAAGCCACTTTAATATGAACACCTGTCTGTGTTAAATACGAATAGGCCATATGAGTTCTAGCTTGATGCAGCTCACGTAACCAAATGACCCAGCTAATTTATACTTCTGTGTTGAAGCATATTTGCATTACATGCGGAGAAGGGGTTTATGGGAAAGCATTTTACACAGGGGCTTATGGGAAAGCATTTTACACAGAAGCACACTGAGCAACTGACATACAGTTCTGCAAATTCTATCAGCATGTCCTGCATATCTAAAGGCATACTCCCACTTGGACCAATTGCCTTGTACCACTCCTGAGAATGACTGTCCTCCTTTCTCACTCCCCTGCTGGCCTGTACTCATGCTGCGCTTTATGTTCTAGTCCTGAATGTGCTTATGTCATCACGATGCAGCTTTACTCGCTGACTACAATTCGTGTTCATCAATAAGATGAGAACGAGACTCATTATTAACCCAAATATTCTCCAATGAATTGAAAAGTGCATGCTGTAGCATTTGAGTTCTGTGTGGTTTGTGATCTCACTGTGCACGAGACAAACACCCCAGCGAGTAATCAAATGAGCCGGAGTTTGGGGGTCAAACGCACTCAGGTGCGGTACGTATAGCCTAATGTGAGTACACCCTAAGGTGCTGTAAGCTAGATCCAATCCTAGCTGACTTTGGGCAGGAGGTGGGGTACACCCCGGGCAGGTTGCCAATTTACCACAGGGCTAACACAGAGACAAACAACCATTCACACTTCCATTCACACCTGTGGGCAAGTTAGAGTAGCCAGTTGACCTAATCCACATGCAATTGAACTGTGGGAGGAAACCAGAGCACCCAGAGAAAATGAGAGCAGACACAGAGAAAACATGCAAACTCCGCACAGAAAGGCCCCAGTTGATCGAAAGGTTTGAACTCAGAACCTTCCTGCTGTGATGCAACAGTGCTAACTACTGCATTACCATGCCGCCCCCACAATGGTGCAGTGGAAGCATATCGAGACAGCACAGGTGGACCTCTTCGCCAATGCAAAACCGCTTCACTGTCAACTGTGGTTGTCTCCAGCAGAATTAAATAGACAACTAGGTCAGGACGCAGAGGCCTCATTGTCTATTGTACACATTTCTGCCTCTATCGCTGATCCTGCCTACATAGTACTGAATTCAATAATCAGTCTACGGAGTTCTGCTTGTGGCCACCAAGGCCATGTTTTCACTGCTGTTCTCACTAGTGGACAGAATGCTTGTCATCTTCCTCTCTGGACAGGACCATTTGGCACCTTCTGCCAAGGTTACTTGGTGGCTTTCCTAGCCCCACTCCCCCAAGAACCTGGCACGGGATCTCACACTTCAACCATTGTCCCTTAAGACCCACTTCATGAGCTGAGGCAGGTTGCCAAACTGAAATGGGTCTCTCCAAAGACTACTTTTTTGCTAGTGATCACTTGAGCTAAAAGGAGTGAGAGAATTACATGCCTTTATGGTTTATATGTGTTGGTGGCTGGATGTCTCCAGAATGACCTTGTGGTTCAACCCGTATCACCCACTTTTCTAAATCAATCTATTGACCTTGCAGTGTTTCATGATGGAGAACCTGCTGAGAATTCCTTGCTATGCCCAGTATGAATCCTATGGTACTATTTTGGCTGGATGGCAGTCATTCAATAGTCACATCAATTGTCTATCTGTTACAGAGGGAAGACACAGGTTAACAGAGATTAGCTCACCCCCCAGGGTGGTGGGCATCATCAACCAGGTCTTGGCCTTGGAGCCTACTCTGGCATGCCATTCTCCTCCTTGTGGGTGTTACTTAGAGGTGTGTCACTTCAGGAAGCCTGGATTGCTTCCATCTGGGCATCACTGTATAGTTTGTACAGAGTAACATCACCTCACAACCATGGCAAATACCTTTCTAGTAGATCCTAAAGTGAATTGGTTCCACTTTGTGACTTGATTGAAGGTCTCAGCATCTTAATAGTTGTTCACATCTGCAGAGACAGTCATGAGATGGACGGCATTTACTGTACATCCTGTGGCGGCTGTAATAAAAATGCAGCTGGTACTCATTTATTTAACTATATGCTAATAATTTATATTTTCCCTCTTTGGCTTGATCATGTGATAATGTGTCAGGAGTTATTTTTCAGATAACCAAGAGTTATATTATGTTCATGTCACCTTTTCTTTATACTTTGATAATCCCAGAAAGTTACTGTATATACAAGTTGTCACCTGAGCAAATGAGAAATATTTTGTTCAGTTGTGTCTCTATCATCAGTGTCATAGAAATAATAATGAATGCTGACTTGGTGACCCATATCAGGAAGCAGTGATATGGATGAGTTTTGGTCATCCACAACTGTCCTTGCAGTTTTGCTGTCGTAAGAGTATGGTAGCTCTAATAAGCACTCTTTCACAGCTTTGTAAAACTTCTCCGGTGTCATCGGATTTGAGGAGGATTTCTAAGCAACTATAAGCTGTTTAAAGTGTGCTGAGTCTTAGGACATGGAGAGGAGGATTAAAGCTGAAACGCCTTCCTGGTGATGATAAAATGAATGTGCTTCAGCTCATAGATGTCATAGTGTTTCCAAGCATGACTGCACTCTACTTTTAAGGCATACGTACAATAGATGGCTTTTGCAGTTCTCATGTTGAGGCAAAGCTTGCAGGGATAAGAGTTGCTTTTAATATTCAAGCAAGAAGAGAAAGCTAGTTCCAATAGCTAGGCATTTAGCTGTCTTGTTACAGAACATTTCTGTTTAACTTTGGTTTCGATGTCTTAATATGATGTCTAAATTATCCTAGTGTTGATCATAATGTCTGTGGTGATGCATGATTAGCACATTCACTCAAAGCAAGAAAGGTCTGGGTTCGAATCTCCTGGCTGACTGGGGGTCTTTCTGTATGGAGTTTACATGTTCGCCTCATGCCTGTTTGGTTTTCCTCCAACAGTCCAAAGGCATGTGGATTAGGTCAACTGGCTACTCTAAATTGCCCATAGGTGAGCGTGTGAATGGTTGTTTGTCTGTGCTAGCCCTGTGGTAGATTGGCAACCTGCCCAGGGTGTACCCCACCTCTTGGCTGAGATTGGCTCCAGCTTCCCTTGCAACCTTGACAGATAAGCAGTATGGATGGATGTGTATGGTTACTGATGCATCTTATTTCACTAAAACTGGACTAAATACTGTAGACACAGGTTTAATACCACTACACAATTAATATTCCTGTATACTAATCAGTATGCATTGGTCAGTGTGGGACACAGCCTTGAATTTTGTGTCAATGTGTGCACAGGAAAAGTGCAGCATAACCCATGTTACGAAATGGCTTTCCACTAGTACCTTTAAATAGCTTTTTGTTTGTTTGTTTGTTTCTTTGTTTTTCCAGAGAGAGAGAAAAAAATTCGAATAGCTTTTTTCAAATAGCTGTTTCGAATGTAAATTCTACAAAATCCATTGATTTATTGTACACTATATGTCAAAGTTTGTGGACCATCACACCCATATGATTCTTCCCAAAGCTGTTACCACAAACTTGTACAAATGCACACAGTTGTACAGGATGTATTTGTATGCTCTAAATTACAATTTCCATTCACTCAAACTAAGAGGCACAAACCTGATCCAGCTAGACAATGCCCCTGTGCACAAAGCACCCCATGAAAATATGGTTTACCAAGGATGGAGTGGAAAAACTCAAGTGTCTTTCACAGAGCCCTGACTGAACTCAACCCCACTGAACACCTTTGGGATGAACTGGAACACCAAGTGCACCCCAGACCTCTTTACCTCTTTACCTGACATCAGTGGCTGACATCAGTAATACTCTTGTAGATGAATGAACATAAATCTCCCACAGCCATGCCCCAAAATCTAGTGGAAAGTCTTCCCAGCAGAATGGAGGTTATTATAACAGTATAGGGGGACTAGATCAGGAATGGTATGTTCAACAAGTACATAATCATTGTGACAATATATTAAGTGCGAAAGTGCAATATACTGTTAGTAAATTTGAGGAATGCAACACATGAAAAGACATGCTGACAATTAAAAGGCATGCTGATCATGTTTCAGGTTTTAACTGTGGTCAGGATGATGATCAAATCTAGCTAAACTCTTGTACTCATGAGAGTCTTTTTTATTTTGTAACCCTGACCTATGTATAAGTAACTCTTTGGCTTGTATTCTGTTTTCCAAAAGTTTGTGGACACCTGACCATCACGCCCATGTGATTCTTCCCAAAGCTGTTACCACAAACTTAGAAGCACACAGTTGTATAGGATGTATTTGTATGCTCTAAATTACAGTTTCCCTTCACTCAAACTAAGAAGCCCAAACCTGATCCAGCATGACAATGCCCCTGTGCACAAAGTGCTCCATGAAAACATGATTTGCATGTTAACATGAACGTGTTAGCTCAGAAATTCTAAACTGTTATCCTTTTTTATGTTGTCCTTTATTCCCCAGATTCCTAGCCCATGATGTTCACAAGCTTTCTTGTTATACCTATGCATTTGGATCTGCCTATTATTATTATTATTATTATTATTATTATTATTATTATTATTTATTATTTATATATATATTATTAATTCATAATAATAATAATAATAATAATAATAATAATAATAATAATAATGGTGGCAAGGATCACTGGAGGAGTAGTATCTTTCTGGCTGGCCTCAACACCTAGCATCCCAGACTGGTCTCCCCATATCCAGCACCATGTGGCGCACAAAATATGGCCTGTATTCCAGCAAGTGCCCACACCACCTAGCCTGTCACATGTGTGAAGACCGCCGTGTGCCTCCCCGTGGCACCCCTGGTTTTGCTGAGCATAGTAGATCTAAGGGAGTAAACCCTGATATAAAATCAGAGTCAATCCTTGCTTGGGTTAGCCCATTGACTCTCCAGTTCATGGCCTCTTTTGCTCAGTTGTGGTGATGTGTTTCCAAGTGATTCCACTCCACAATCTAACCGTTGAGGTACGCAAGCATGGAAGATGGGCAGCCTGCTTGCTAGCAGCATGGGGCTAGCGTCCCCTTGCTGTGAAATTTTTATCCACTACAGACCCAGAAAGCTATCATAAGCAATACCAACAACTGCGGCATAAATCTTGGCAGCACAACAGCAATGATGATGAACCTCGGGCAAAGCTGAAAGGACCCTGTGGCCCTGATCAGCCCAGATGTACCTGCAAATACCTAAAACAGGTTAAATTAGCATCTTGGAATGTTAGAACTCTCTCTGATGCTCCAACATCCCGGCGTTAGGCCCCTAAATGCCGAACAGCACTAGTATCTACTGAGCTCAAACATTTGAACATCGATATTGCCTGCTTGAGTGAGTGCCAGATTTCTGGTGAAGGCGAATTTACAGAAGGAGACTACATCGTTCTCCACTCTGGAAGACCTTCAAAAGAGTCTGGTTTTTCATGGTACGGTCGTGTAAGTAACTGCATCATAAATCTCAGTCAGGTTATTATTATTATTATTATTATTATTATTATTATTATTATGAAGTCCATGGATATTTGCCTGGATTACTTGCACCATGTAGCGGTGCTGCAATTAGTGTTGTAGTACTTGAGACTGGTCTTGGTCTCAAGACCACTTTTTGAAGGTCTTGGTCTTGTCTCAGAATCAACCGCATTTTTACTCTGTCTTGTCTCGGTCTGAGACAGAGAGTACCCGGGATTTTATTTCAAGACCGGTCAAGACCATAACTGCAGGGATTTCACTGAACTGCCTGTGCATTGTCTGATTTATTTGTTAACATCATTACTGTGATTGAATGTAAAACTTCCTGCTTCAAATGTGACCAGTAACATGACTCATTGCTAATTCTACATTTTCATTCCTGTTAACGGTTGTCACCCCTCCCCCATCCCCTTCACACACACTGACCTGGTCCTGAACTTGACTCGGTCTCACCCTGCCTTGGTCTTGGTCTTGACTTGATCTCAGTCCCTCAAAGTTGTGGTCTTGGTTTCGGTGGTCTTGACTACAACACTAGCTGCAGTAATTCATAAAGCAGGATGTACTGTGCCGAGGGGGAAGTTTGTATTCCCATCAGATGTCTGTAGAGGCCTCATTTATGGTGAGATGCTTTACCTGTCATTACCAATAGACCTTCCTGACCCCTCCAAGAACACAAAGCACGTGCAAACCCCTCACTCAAAATTCTGCCCCAGGTTTCTCATGTGTGTTCTCCTTTTCATTAGTTTTTTAGTGATATTAAAATATTAAGATATTCTAGGAGATACTGTATGCAGTCTGAAAAATGACGGCACATCTGGACAGGGACTTAAGAAAAAATCATTACAGCCTCCCATTGCTTGGACCACACACTGAGTTAGGCGACATCATCCACTTCAGCTGGAACTAGTTAGCACTGCTCCAGAGGTGCAAATTAAGAAGAGTGATATGTGAATTTGGAAAGGTTCCCATTTGGCACCCAAACACACAAAACAACAGCCTAGCCAGCGTAAATGCATAAGCCATGCCTGTCCTTCAAGTGGAAGTTTCTTTGGTAGTGTCCAATACAAGCACAGCCCAAGTTTAACTGAGATATAACGTCATTAAGGCAAGGCTATGACACAAAGCAACACATTAGGGCTGAGGTGAGGATTGGTTTAGAAGATGTAGCCAGTCATTCATTCATTCCTTAGAATTCTTATAATTCTTGTTGTTGTTTTTTTTTTTTTTGGGGGGGGGGGGGAACAAAAGATACAACAAAGACCAAAGGGATAACCAACTCTAACTCTGTACACAGCTTATCAGCCGGTGTGGTGTTCAATAATAGATCAGTTTGTACCTGTGCACTGATGGGGTCTCCTTCCAAGGCCCTAACCTGATGTATAATTAAATGCTAAGCCACATGAAAGTGCATAAAAGATCACGACGGTCTCCTTTTAGAATCATCCTGCCAGAGCCATAATGACACCGAGCTGAGGACATGCCTGATGATGCTCCATTTCAGATACTTCAGCATGTCTTCAGATTTAAAGCATTCGAACTTTGTTACTGTGAAATGTTAAGCTTAAAGAAATATTCAGTCATTTGATATGTTTTCAGAACGCAGGAGCAGTTAACTTCTTAAACTCCCAGGAAGACTCCCACTTCCTGATTCTACATGTAACATTCCACACTCTACATGCAACTATGTCCCTTTCCTCTTTTCTTTCTTTTCTTTCTTTCTGTAGCTTCAAAATACAGACATTTGACCCCATTTATCATTTTTTAAAGTTGTGTGTAAAGGTGTAAAAATTTTCACCGGATTCAAGTTTTGCAAATTGTGTGTAGGTTGATTACCCATAAAGTGCAAAGCATGTTTCTGACACAGCTCATTTGCATGTAGTGATGCCCACAAAACTCCAAAAAAGGTAAAGTGCACAAGCAGCTGGGAGCACGAAATGAACAATCAGGGTAAAACCTGAAAGAGAGAAGTGCATGTTATTTTGTTTCACTTCTAAACCAATAAAAATATTTACTTTTATACACCGATCGGCCATAATGTTCAAACCACTGACAGGTGAAGTGAATAACACTCTCATTACAATGGCAGGGGTGGGATATATTAGGCAGCAAGAGAACAGTCAGTTCTTGAAGTTGATGCAGGAAGCAGGAAAAATGGGCAAGTGTAATATAGCACAAACTGCTGAAAAAGTTAACAGTGACACCCTTCTGTTTTAGACAACATTAACTTTTTCAGCAGTTTGTGCTACAGTAGCTCTTCTGTAGGATTGGACCATATGGGCTAGTCTTCGTGCCCCATGCGAATCAATGAGCCTTCGACACCCATGACCCTGTCGCCAGTTCACTGGTTGTCCTTCCTTGGACCACTTTTATTCAGTACTAACCACTGCATACCGGGAACACCCCACAAGATGTGCCATTTTGGAGATGCTCAGACCCAGTCATCTAGTTATCACAATTTGTCAAAGTCGCTCAGATCCTTACACTTGCCCATTTTTCTTGCTTCAAGAACTGACTGTTCTCTTGCTGCCTAATTAGATTAGATTAGATTAGATTAGATTAGATTAGATTAGATTAGATTAGATTAGATTAGATTAGATTAGATTCAACTTTATTGTCATTACTCAGTATAAATACAGGGTAACAAAATGCAGTTAGCATCTAATCAGAAGTGCAAATAGCAGAAGTGCAGTAAATACAGATAAATACAGTATGTACAGATAAGCAATATGTACAGATGAATGCAGTTATGTACAGCTAGTGCAAATGAGATGGTTATAGTGAGTAGAGAATGTACAGATAAATAAATAGGATGTTCAATAGTTCTGTGCAGTATATGTACGGTAGTTAAAGGAGAAGTAACTACAGGTAGGGCTATAAAAAAGGGTGGTTATAATTATAATTATCCTTAAGGCTATATACAGAAGTAGCTAACTTGCTATGCAGATGTCTTGTGAATATAAAAAAATAAGAGTTAAATACGCATACAGAATATACACATATACATCTGTGCAGTAGGGGAGAGCGGGGTAAGATGAGCCAGGGGGTAAGATGAGCCACCCCCTGTTTCTAAGAAACAGTAAACAATTGTGACCATGTGACCACATTCAAAGGGGGGCGGGACCATTTACTTACACTTGTGGAGAGGAGCACCACATGTCAAACTAGGTGAGGGAGATATTTATAAAAATGTGTTTTTGTGCTTTCTAAGTCAATTCCATGTTTGTCCACACTGAAGATGATTTAGAGAAGACAAAAGTAGAATAATATTTAGACACATTAGGGTTAAGTTAGTGGCTTTCTAAGCTATGATATGAATGCTAATAAAAATAATTTTGATTAGCCTAATCCCCTTTATTAGCATTTTTCTACAAAATGGTGGCCACGGGGTAAGATGAGCCATTAGATGTGGGGCAAGTTGAGCCACTGGCTCAACTTACCCCATTGGTGGCTGAGCTTACCCAATATGGATGACACTTAAGTTTTCACATTTACTGGTCATATATGACAACAACAACAACAAAAAAATAAATAAATAAACAAACAAATAAATAACATGTTAATATAAATAATATGTTTAAAAGGTTTTTAATAAATAAAATAATGCCCTCTGTTATTACAGGTGTGCATGATGCACATGATGTGCATGATCTACGCATATCTCTCTCTATCCATCTATCTATCCCTCCCTATCCCATCTCGTTCTATCACCTCTCTCTTCATCTCCCCTTCTCTATGCAACGGCCCTATCCCCCACTTGATTGACTTGACTTGATTCATTGATTGCATTTCTAATAATAAAAGTTGTTTACTTTGTTAACCTAACATGTTTTGTGTTGGCTCAATTTACCCCACACAGTGGCTCATCTTACCCAATGCATGGGGTAAGTTGAGCCACTTGACATTTTTTTTTCAAGAGGTAATATCACTCTAACCATAAGAGCTTATCAATTATTTTTTGCTCATATAGTAACAGTACACTTTGAAATTTGGTATGGTGTGTAGACTGGAAGCAAAAATGGCTTTAACATGTAGTTATGATGAAAAATGTAAAAAGTGGCTCATCTTACCCCGCTCTCCCCTATATGTACAAAGTTACGGGAGAAGTATGTACAGGTAGGGCTATAAAAAAGGGGTGGTTATAATTATCCTTAAGGCTATATTCAGAAGAACTAACTTGCAATACAGATGTCTAGTGAATATACAAACAATAAGAGTTAAATAGGTATTCAGAATATACACATATACATACATACATATACACATGCACACCTAAACTCAAGTGTGGATGTAAGCATATACATATATACACACACATGCAAGACTGGCTATGTAAATAGATCCAACAGTAGAGAATATTGATGAATATGTACAGCTATGGAACCAGATGTGCAGTTATCAAATGCAACAAGAGTCAACACAGGTAGAAGGAGGATATGGGATCATCTGCTGGCAGAGTTCAGTAGGGTGACGGCTGTGGGGAAGAAGCTGTTCCTGTATCTGCTTGTTTTGGTCTGCAGACTCCTGAATCGCCTCCTGGACGGGAGGAGCTGAACGAGTCTGTTGGCTGGGAGGGAAGAGTCTCTGAGGATGCTATGTGCCCGGCGCACGCATCATAATATATTCCACCCCTTTACAGGTGCCACTCTAATGAGATAAACAATGTTATTCACTTCACCTGTCAGTGGTTAATGTTATGGCTGATCAGTGTAGAATAGTAATAATAAAAATCTAGCACTAAATCTTCCATCAACTGAGGCATTTGTTTATGGCTTACAGCTATGTGCAGAAAGATCAGCCCATCCTCAGCATTTCTTAATGTCATAATCGAATGATTAGTTTAATTTGTCTTAATCTATAGCCTTTGTCTTGGCTTGCTCTCTTTATTTTTTTTATTAATAAGAGATCAGAGGTTTAAGCTGTGACACGTGGAAAGTGGGGTGAATACGTTGCATGGTTAGTGGTAATGCCAGTCTGATGGAACATGGATTGATTACCTTGCTGATAAGGAAGGGTCCTAGATATCTGGGGGCCAGCTTATGGGAGACGGTTCTGAGTAGCAGATGGCACGTGGAGAGCATGACTCGCTGCCCCACCCGGTAGGTGGGTGCCTCGTCTCGTCTTGTCTTCTTCCGCTTTATCCGGGACCGGGTCGCGGAGGCAGCAGTCTAAGCAGGGAAGCCCAAACTTCCCTTTCCCCAGACACCTCGGCCAGCTCCTCGGGAAGAACACCGAGGCGTTCCCAGGCCAGCCGAGAAACATAGTCCCTCCAGCGTGTCCTGGGTCTTCCCCGGGGCCTCCTCCCGGGGGGACATGCCTGGAACACCTCCCCAGGGAGGCATCCAGGAGGCATCCGAAAAAGATGCCCGAGCCACCTCAGCTGATTCCTCTCGATGTGGAGCAGCAGCGGCTTTACTCTGAGCTCCTCCCGAGTGACTGTGCTTCTCACCCTATCTCTAAGGGAGCGCCCAGCCACCCTGCGAAGGAAACTCATTTCGGCCGCTTGTATCCACGATCTTGTCCTTTCGGTCATTACCCAAAGCTCATGACCATAGGCGAGAGTTGGAACGTAGATCGACCGGTAAATTGAGAGCTTCGCCTTTTGGCTCAGCTCCTTCTTCACCACGACGGACCGGTAAAGCGACCGCATCAATGCGGAGGCTGCACCGATCCGCCTGTCGATCTCACGCTCCATCCTTCCCTCACTCGTGAACAAGATCCCGAGATACTTAAACTCCTCCACTTGAGGCAGAATTTCTCCACCAACCTGGAGAGGGCAAGCCACCCTTTTCCGGTCGAGAACCATGGCCTCAGACTTGGAGGTGCTGATTCTCATCCCAGCCGCTTCACACTCGACTGCAAACCGCCCCAGTGCATGCTGAAGGTCCTGGTTTGAAGAAGCCAACAGGACAACATTATCCACAAAAAGCAGAGATGAAATCCTGTGGTTCCCAAACAGGATTCCTTCTGGCCCCTGGCTGCACCTAGAAATTCTGTCCATAAAAATTATGAACAGAACCGGTGACAAAGGGCAGCCCTGCCGGAGTCCAACATGCACTGGGAACAGGTCTGACTTACTGCCGGCAATGCGAACCAGACTCCTGCTCCGTTCGTACAGGGACCGGACAGCCCTTAGCAAAGAGCCCCGAACCCCATACTCCCGAAGCACCCCCCACAGAATACTACGGGGGACACGGTCAAATGCCTTCTCCAGATCCACAAAGCACATGTGGACTGGTTGGGCAAACTCCCATGAACCCTCGAGCACCCTATGAAGGGTATAGAGCTGGTCCAGTGTTCCGCGACCAGGACGAAAACCGCATTGTTCCTCCTGGATCCGAGGTTCAACTATTGGTCGAATTCTCCTCTCCAGTACCCTGGAGTAAACCTTCCCTGGGAGGCTGAGAAGTGTGATTCCCCTATAATTGGAGCACACTCTCCGGTCCCCTTTCTTAAAAAGAGGGACCACCACCCCAGTCTGCCACTCCAGAGGCACTGTCCCTGACCGCCACGCGATGTTGCAGAGG
This sequence comes from Neoarius graeffei, assembly GCF_027579695.1. Taxonomy (NCBI): domain Eukaryota; kingdom Metazoa; phylum Chordata; class Actinopteri; order Siluriformes; family Ariidae; genus Neoarius; species Neoarius graeffei. The sequence continues at coordinate 66,672,699 of NC_083583.1, forward strand.
CGTGTCAACCAAGACAGCCCCACAACATCCAGAGACTTGAGATACTCAGGGCGGATCTCATCCACCCCCGGTGCCTTGCCACCGAGGAGCTTGCAAACCACCTCAGTGACTTCGGCTTGGGTAATGGACGAGTCCACCTCTGAGTCATCAGCCTCAGTCTCCTCAGTGGAAGACATGACGGTAGGATTGAGGAGATCCTCAAAGTATTCCTTCCACCGCCCGACAATGTCCCCAGTCGAGGTCAACAGCTCCCCACCCGCACTGTAAACAGTGTTGGCAGAGTACTGCTTCCCCCTCCTGAGGCGCCGGACGGTTTGCCAGAATTTCTTCGAGGCCGACCGATAGTCCTTCTCCATGGCCTCCCCGAACTCCTCCCAGTTCCGAGTTTTTGCCTCCGCAACTGCCCGAGCTGCAGCACGCCTGGCCTGCCGATACCCGTCAGCTGCCTCGGGAGTCCTGGAGGTTAACATGGCCCGATAGGACTCCTTCTTCAGCTTGACGGCATCCCTTACTTCTGGTGTCCACCACCGGGTTCGGGGATTGCCGCCACGACAGGCACCGGAGACCTTGCGGCCACAGCTCCGAACAGCTGCGTCCACAATGGAGGTAGAGAACATGGTCCACTCAGACTCAATGTCCCCCGCCTCCCTCGGAAGCTGGGAAAAGCTCTCCCGGAGGTGGGAGTTAAAGACCTCCCCAACAGAGTGCTCGGCCAGACGTTCCCAGCAGACCCTCACCATACGTTTGGGCCTGCCAGGTCTGTCCAGCTTCCTCCTCTGCCAGCGGATCCAACTCACCACCAGGTGGTGATCAGTTGACAGCTCAGCCCCTCTCTTCACCCGAGTGTCCAAGACATAGGGCCGGAGATCAGATGAAACGACTACAAAGTCTATCATCGACCTCCAACCTAAGGTGTCCTGGTGCCACGTGCACTTATGGACACCCCTATGCTCGAACATGGTGTTCGTTATGGACAAACCGTGACTAGCACAGAAGTCCAATAACAAAACACCACTCGGGTTCAGATCGGGGAGGCCGTTCCTCCCAACCACGCCCCTCCAGGTGTCACTGTCATCGCCCACGTGAGCATTGAAGTCCCCCAGTAGCACAATGGAGTCCCCAGTCTGAGCACTCCTCAGTACCTCTCCCAGGGACTCCAAGAAGGCCGGATACTCTATACTGCTATTTGGGACGTAGGCACAAACAACAGCAAGAGCCCTCTCCCCAATCCGAAGGCGCAGAGAGGCGACCCTCTCGTTCACTGGGGTAAACTCCAACACATGACAGCTGAGCTGGGGAGCTATAAGCAAGCCCACACCAGCCCGCCGCCGCTTACCACGGGCGACTCCAGAGAAGTGGAGAGTCCAGCCCCTCTCGAGGAGCTGGGTTCCAGAGCCCAAGCTGTGCGTGGAGGTGAGCCCGACTATCTCTAGCCGGTACCTCTCAACCTCCCGCACAAGCTCAGGCTCTTTCCCCCCCAGCGAAGTGACATTCCATGTCCCAACAGCCAGCTGCTGTGTCCGGGGATCAGGTCGTCGAGGCCCCTGCCTTCAACTGCCACCCAGTCCACATTGCACCAGTCCCCTACTGCTACCTCTGTGGGTGGTGAACCCACAGGAGGTTGGGCCCACGTCACCTCTTCGGGCTGAGCCCGGCTGGGCCCCATGGGCAAAGGCCCGGCCACCAAGCGCTCGCATACGAGCCCCAACCCCGGGCCTGGCTCCAGGGTGGGGCCCCGGCTGTGTCATCCCGGGCGACGTCACGGTCCTCAGATTTTTCTCCATAGGGGTTTTGGTGAACTGCTCTTAGTCTGGCCTGTCACCTAGGACCTGTCTGCCTTGGGAAACCCTGACAGGGGCATAATGCCCCCGACAACATAGCTCCTAGGATCATTCAAGCACACAAACCCCTCCACCACAATAAGGTGGCAGTTCTAGGAGGGGGGTGGGTGCCTTAGAGTGGCATTTGTTGGCCTGCCTCTTGGATGCTAGGGCGGAGCGAATGAGTCATCTCCGGGCCAATGCCCACGTCCTCCTGCAGCGGCGTATGAAGGTCTGGGCTGAGGGTACGGTGACCTCCTCCTCTTGGTTGGGGAAGAGTGGTGGTTGGTAACCTAGGGAACACTGGAAGGGCGAGAGACCTGTGGCAGATGAAGGGAGAGTGTTGTGAGCGTACTCGACCCAAGGTAAGTACTTACTCCAAGAACCGGCATCCCTGGACGCCATGCACCTGAGTGCCACTCCAAATCCTGATTGGCCCGTTCCGCCTGGCCATTGGTTTGAGGATGAAAACCTGAGGAGAGACTACAGGTGGCCCCAATGAGTTTGCAGAAGACCCTCCAGAACTGCACAGTATTCTGAGGACCCCGGTCGGAGACGATGTCAGTGGGAAGTCTGTGTAGGCGGAAAATGTGAAGGATGAGTAATTCGGTGGTTTCTTTAGCTGTGGGAAGCTTGGGCAGAGGGATGAAATGGACTGTCTTGGAGAAATGGTCAATAACTGTGAGGATGCATGTGTTGCCACCTGAGTTGGGGAGTCCTGTGAAGAAGTCCAGGGCGATGTGAGACCAGGGTCGGTGAGGAGTCGAGAGCGGTCTTAGCAAGCCGGCAGGGGGTCGATTGGCTGTCTTGTTCTGGGCACATGTGTCGCAGTCTGCCACAAACTCCTGGACGTCTTCCTTGATGGAGGGCCACCAGAAGTGTTGTTGGATGAGCACCAGGGTTTGAGCAGCTCCCGGGTGACAAGCCAACTTGGAGCCATGACCCCACTGCAGCACCTGGGTTTGCACAGAACAGGGAACAAACAGATGATTAGGTGGTATGTTGTTTGAGTTACCTTCTCCGGGGTCCTGCTCCAGGGCCTTCTGCACTAATGTCTCTCCCTCAAGTAGTCAGACAGTGTGGAGGGAGGATGGTTTTGGGCATACTAGACTCCTCCTGGTGGGCAGACAATATCCTGGACAGGGCATCGGGTTTACCGTTCTTGGAGTCTGGGCGCTAGGAGAGCATGAATTGGAACCGGGAGAAGAAGAGAGACCATCAGGCTTGCCGTGAATTAAGGCGTTTGGCGGGCTTGAGGTATTCTAGGTTTTTGTGGTTGGTTCAGACAAGGAAGGGGAGATCGACCCCTCGAGCCAGTGCCTCCACTCCTCCAAGGCTAGCTTGACGGCCACCAGCTCTCTGTCGCCGATGTCGTAATTTCGTTCAGCAGGAGACAGCCAGCAAGAAAAGAAGGAGCAGGGGTGGACCTTGTTATCATTGGCCCTCTGAGAGAGAATGGCTCTGACCCCTGACTCGGAAGCATCGACCTCCACGATGAACTGTTTGGTCGGATCGGGTATGGTGAGAATGGATGCTGTGGTGAACTTGTGCTTGTGCTTGAGAAGGCTTTCTCTGCTTCCTCCCCCGACTTGAACGGGGTCTTAATTGAGGTCAATGAAGCGCATGTAGAAATTGGTGAACCCCAGGAAACGCTGGAGCTCTCATCGCGAGGATGGGGTAGGCCAGTCAGCGACTGCCTCAAGCTTGAGGGGGTCCATCTGGATCCTAGCCAGGGAGATGATGAACCCCAAAAATGAGACAGAGCTCTGGTGGAATTTGCTCTTCTCCACCCTGACAAACAATTTATTCTCTAGCAGGCGCTGGAGGACCTGCCGGACATGGCCCCAGTGTTCCTCCAGGGAGCAAGAGAAGATCAGGATGTCATCCAGGTACACAAAGACAAAGATGTTAAGAAAGTCCCTTAAGACGTTGTTGACGAGTGCCTGGAAGACTGCAGGCACACTGGTCAGGCCGAAAGGGACCACGAGGTACTCGTAGTGGCCCGTGGTGGTGTTAAAGGCCGTCTTCCACTCGTCCCCCTCCCTGATCCTCACGAGATGGTAGGCATTGCGTAAATCCAATTTAGTAAATATCTTGGCTCCCTGGAGCAGTTCAAAGGCCGTGGTCATGAGCAGTAGTGGGTAGCAGTTCTTGACCATGATGCGTTGAGACCTCGATAGTCAATGCAGGGGCGGAGCAACTTGTCCTTCTTTTCCACAAAGAAGAACCTCGCCCCTGCTGGGGAGGAAGAAGGGCGGATGATCCCAGCTGCCAGAGACTCAGAGATGTACAGTGGTGCTTGAAAGTTTGTGAATCCTTTAGAATGTTCTATATTTCTGCATAAATATGACCTAAAACATCATCAGATTTTCACACAAGTCCTAAAAGTAGATAAAGAGAACCCAGTTAAACAAATGAGACAAAAATATTGTACTTGGTCATTTATTTATTGAGGAAAATGATCCAATATTACATATCTGTGAGTGGCAAAAGTATGTGAACCTCTAGGATTAGCAGGTAATTTGAAGGTGAAATTAAAGTCAAGTGTTTTCAATCAATGGGATGACAATCAGGTGTGAGTGGGCACCCTGTTTTATTTAAAGAACAGGGATCTATCAAAGTCTGATCTTCACAACATGTATTTGTGGAACTGTATCATGGCACGAACAAAGGAGATTTCTGAGGACCTCAGAAAAAGCGTTGTTGATGCTCATCAGGCTGGAAAAGGTTACAAAACCATCTCAAAAGAGTTTGGACTCCACCAATCCACAGTCAGACAGATTGTGTACAAATGGAGGAAATTCAAGACCATTGTTACCCTTCTCAGGAGTGGTCAACCAACAAAGATCACTCCAACAGCAAGGCGTGTAATAGTCGGTGAGGTCACAAAGGACCCCAGGGTAACTTCTAAGCAACTGAAGACCTCTCTCACATTGGCTAATGTTAATGTTCATGAATCCACTAATCAGGAGAACACTGAACAACAATGGTGTGTATGGCAGGGTTGCAAGGAGAAAGTCACTGCTCTCCAAAAAGAACATTGCTGCTTATCTGCAGTTTGCTAAAGCTCATGTGGGCAAGCCAGAAGGCTATTGGAAAAATGTTTTGTGGATGGATGAGACCAAAATAGAATTTTTTGGTTTAAATGAGAAGCATTATGTTTGGAGAAAGTAAATCACTGCATTCCAGCATAAGAACCTTATCCCATCTGTGAAACATGGTGGTGGTAGTATCATGGTTTGGGCCTGTTTTGCTGCATCTGGGCCAGGATGGCTTGCCATCATTGATGGAACAATGAATTCTGAATTATACCAAGTGAATTCTAAAGGAAAATGTCAGGACATCTGTCCATGAACTGAATCTCAAGAGAAGGTGGGTCATGCAGCAAGACAACAACCCTAAGCACACAAGTCATTCTACCAGAGAATGGTTAAAGAAGAATAAAGTTAATGTTTTGGAATGGCCAAGTCAAAGTCCTGACCTTAATCCAATTGAAATGTTGTGGAAGGACCACAGTCCATGTGAGGAAACCCACCAACATCCCAGAGTTGAAGCTGTTCTGTACGGAGGAATGGGCTAAAATTCCTCCAAGCCGGTGTGCAGGACTGATCAACAGTTACCGGAAACATTTAGTTGCAGTTATTGCTCCATAAGGGGGTCGCACCAGATACTGAAAGCAAAGGTTCACATACTTTTGCCACTCACACATATGTAATATTGGATCATTTTCCTCAATAAATAAATGACCAAGTATAATATTTTTGTCTCATTTGTTTCATTTGTCCCACTCGCTTGCTCACTCGAGTTTGTTGACGGTGTAGTGGCTGGCTGCTTTATGTCCCGGGGCTCCCTCATGCCTGTGTTACCTTCTGGCTCTCTCCTTTTAGTTATGCTGTCATAGTTAGTTGCCGGAGTCCCTGCTTGTACTCGGTGCAATAGGCATACTGCTCCTACTTATTCAGGTGACATTGGGCATACCTAACAACCTGTGTTTTCTTTCCCTCCCCCCCACCCCAAATCTGTCCCTCTGAGTTACATGGAGTCAACAGGAAATCTTTTGGTGGAGAGGGTGGAGACCTCGACTGGCTATCGTAGCCTGCAGGGAATCGGCCGTCAGACATTCTGTCGCATGTCCCAGACCCGGTGAAATGTAACTGAATTGTCTTGGCCAGGCCTAAGGGTCCCATCTGCATCTCATCATTGCTGAGGAGTGTGCTCCTATCACCCAATCAAGCATCCAGCCAGAGCAGGTCATGATATATTTTTTACCATATTAACATGTCATTGTTGTGCGTTATGCCTGATGTAAAGACTCTTGTCTCTGCGAGCCTACCACACAGATTTAATACTTGTCATTTTTAGGGCATACCTAACAACCTGTGTTTTCTTTCTCTCTCTCTTCCCCCCCAATCTGTCCCTCTGAGTTACATGTTGATCCTGGGATTGAGATGCTGGCCTCTTCTGCCCCTTGGACCTGCTTGATCCATCCTGGTGCCCTGTCTCTGGTCGGAGTTTTATCGCACCGCTCCTGTGAAGGATGGCCCCATGAGGACAGTTGAGGGTTATACCTGTTAAAACTGTTAATATTATAGTCAGGCTGTCTGTTGTTGCCCAAATGAGGATGGGTTCCCTTTTGAGTCTGGTTCCTCTCGAGGTTTCTTCCTCATGTCGTCTGAGGGAGTTTTTCCTTGCCACCGTCGCCACAGGCTTGCTCATTGGGGATAGATTAGGGATAAAATTAGCTCATGTTTTAAGTCATTCAAATTCTGTAAAGCTGCTTTGCGACAATGTTTATTGTTAAAAGCGCTGTACAAATAAACTTGATTTGATTTGATTTGTTTAACTGGGTTCTCTTTATCTACTTTTAGGATTTGTGCGAAAATCTGATGATGTTTTAGGTCATATTTATGCAGAAATATGGAAAATTCTAAAGGGTTCACAAACTTTCAAGCACCACTGTACTTCTCCATGGATTGCCTTTCGACGGGAGAGAGAGAGTAGAGTCGCCCTTTGGGTGGCACCGTCCCGGGCAGGAGGTCGATTCCACAGTCATAGGGTCTGTGAGGAGGGAGGGACACTGCTTGGGTCTTGCTGAACACGAGTCTTCAGTCCAGATATTCTGGAGGCACATGAGAGAGGTCGGGAAACTTGCTGGCTAAAGGCTGCAGTGGTTTGGTGGGAGGCAGAGCGGAGTTCAGGCAGGAAGCTAGGCAGGAATGGCTCCAGCCTAGGATGGTGTTGTCGGCCCAGTTTAGGTGGGGGTTGTACTGTGTTAACCAGGGTAATCCTAGGATGATGGGTACGTGGGGGTTGTTCATGATGTGGAGTTGGATGGTTTCTGAGTGGTTACTGGAAATCCTCAGGGTGAGCGGGGCAGTAAGGTGGGTGATGGTGGGCAAGCCGGTGCCATTGAGTGTCAGGACAGTGAGAGGGAAATTGAGGGCAAGTAGTGGGATTCTCAGACACTTGGCAGTGGTGGAGCAGATCAGGTTCCTGTCCACCCCTGAGTCGATGAGGACCTGGAGATGGTGATGCTGGTTGTCGTGGATGTCAGGGAGTAACGGATGATCAGCGGGGGGCTGGTTCCGAGCATTGCCCACCAGGGCCCCTCGATTCACTGGTGGGCTCATCCTTTTAGTGGGCAGGCTTGGCAGATGTGTCCTCGCTGACCGCAGTAGAAGCAGGCCCCTGTGCTCCACCTGCATTGTCATTCCTCTGCTGACACCCATACCCGGTCTACCTACATGGGTTCGATGGACGAGGCAAGAGGTGGAGAGGAGGTGAAGCTGGGGTGGGTCTTCTCTCTCCTCCATTGCTGGAACCGGGCGTTGATATGGTTGGCGAGGTCCATGAGACTGGAGAGGTCCAATGGCAGTTCCCGTGATACCAGCTTAATGGCATCAGACAAGCCATTCAGGAACGCATCGACCAAGGCACTCTTGTTCCAACCACACGATGCCACCAATGTCCGGAACTCGATGGCATAGTCCGAGGTAGACCAGGACCCCTGCTGTAGCTCCACGAGTTCCCTAGCTGCCTCCCGGCTGGACAGAAAACAGTCAAATGTTCACCTCATCTCTTCAGAGAAATCTTTGAAACAGGAGCAAAAGGGAGCATTGGCATCCCAGGCCGCTGTCCCCCACTCCCCGGCCTTGCCAGTGAGGAGCGTGATGATATATGCCACCCGGGAGCGTTCTGTGGGGAAGGTCAGAGGTTGTAGCTCCATGATCAATGAGCATTGAGATAAGAATGATCTGCAAGTACCTGGCTCTCCATCATAGGGCTGAGGCACTGGGAGTCTCGGCTCATGGAGAAAAGCAGTGGCAGGAGCTGAAGTAGGAGATGGCTGGGTAGAGGTAGGCACACCTTGATAGTGCTGCATCTGTGTGGTGAGGAGGTTGAGTGAGTTGGACAGGGTGGCGAGGTTCTGGGTAATCTGTTGGAGGTCTTGCTGGTGGGTCCTGAGGAGAGTTCCTTGTTGCGAGATGGCCGTTCTCAGATGGGTGAGTTTCGCTGGATCCATGTTGGCCAGAACGTACTGTTAGGGGTGGTGGAGGTGTGGTGAGATAAGGATCCAAAGGCAGAACACAGACAGTAATCCAATAAATAAAGTGATTTAATCCAGGGAAAAAAGGGCGCGGCAAAAGGTAAACAAACAGGACAAAAAACAAATGGCAAAAATAGTCCAGGTAAAAAGAGACAAAAAAACTTGACAAAAACACGAGACAGGCAAAACCAAAAACGCTAGTGCAAAAAACCATGAACAAGAAAAAGCGCTTAGTGCAAAAAAAAAACATGAACCAGAAAAATAGCTAGAGCAAAAAACCATGAGACGCAATAGAGGCACAGAAGCAGCTAGAGTAGCAAACGAGACATTCTGGCAAACTCAGAGTCTGGCAACAGTGTGACTACGGGTGTGTCAATCAGCTGTAGACTTCCTGTTTACGCACTTCCTGTTTCCTGAGTTGTTCGCGCCGAGTCCTTTTTCCCGCGAGTGCCGGCGTTAATTACTAATCCTTTTTTAACTTTTTTTCTATAAATAAATTTCCAGTATCGTCTTCATTTTTATTATACTGTCGCTTTCATTTTTGTACTTTTCACTTTCGCTTTCCTTTTTCCGGTTTTTTTTTCCGTTTTTTTCTCTTTCTTTTTTCGGAAGAACGCCGAGACCGGAAGCTTTCTTTTTCTCTCCTCCTGTGTAAAGTCCACAAGCGGAGGCCATCTGATCTGCTTTAATATCAACAGATCTTCATTTAAGGTACGTGAATCTTTTCATCATGGCACACCTTCAGCCTGTTCAGTGTGCTGAGTGCAGGATGTTTAGTCATTCTTCCTCCGTCGCTAGCGATAGCTCTATTAGCTTTACTTGTGATAAGTGCAGATTAGTTAGCTCTCTGACGGAGAAGATTTCAGTGCTAGAAGCGCGTGTCCAGGCTTTAGAGCAGGTTAGTGAGCGTGAGAACAGTGTAGTTTCTGTTAGGGAAAGTCTGGACGCCCTAGGTGGAGTTAGCAATCCCCCAACTCCGGCATTAGAGCCCTTACAGTGGGGCGAATGGGTGACGGCTCGGCGGCATAAGCGTAGAGCCAAAGCTACCGCTGAGGCTCGCCCACGGGAGCACCACTCCTCTCCGCGTCACGTGTCGAACAGGTTTGCTCTCCTTAGTGATGCACCCACTGAGAAACCTGAAAGAGCTCTGGTTATAGGGGACTCTATCATACGGCATGTGAAATTAGCTCAGCCTTTAGGGGCACCAGCAGCTTTAGTCAGGTGTATACCGGGAGCCAGGGCGCCGGACATAGCAGGTAATCTTAGGGTCCTAGGCAAGCACAGGTTCTCAAAGATAGTTATCCATGCAGGAGCTAATGATATACGCCTTCGTCAGTCTGAGGTTACTAAGAGTAACTTTGTAGAGGTGTTTAAATTAGCGAAGGCGATGTCCGATGCTGTAGTATGCTCTGGCCCCATCCCAATGCGGCGTGGCGATGTAGCTTACAGCAGGTTATGGTCGCTGAACTGCTGGCTGTCCAGGTGGTGCTCTGAAAACAGTGTGGGCTTTATAGATAATTGGGCTAATTTTGAGAGCACTGCTGGCCTGTTAGGGCGGGACGGTATCCATCCCACTCGGGAAGGTGCTGCTCTCATTTCCTGCAGCATAGGTCATAGTCTCAGAACAGGCCTAGTTAATTTCTGACAATCCAGAGCCAAGGCCAGGGAGCAGACAAACAGGCTAAACCGACTGTCTGCTAGCTGCACAGAGTTGTCACTCAGGGCCCACTACATCGAGACTGTGTCTGTTCCCCGAGCTCAACAAAAAGGTAGAAATTTTCAGAGAGTTTGTTCCAGTAACCTAATCAATATAAAATTAGATCAGACTGACTGTACAGCTGCTGCCAGCACCTTTGATCTAAAGGTGGGGCTATTAAATATTAGATCTCTTACATCTAAAGCGCTAATGGTTAATGAACTCATTACTGATCAGGAGTTTAATGTACTGTGTTTAACAGAAACATGGATTAAGCCAAATGAATATATAGCATTAAATGAAGCGAGTCCTCCTGGATACAGTTATATACACCAGCCTCGTCTAACTGGCAGAGGAGGAGGCGTCGCGGTTATTTATAACGATTATCTAGGTGTAACACACAAACCTGGTTATAAATTTAATACATTTGAAGTTCTTCATACTCATATAATGTATGTAGCCTCGAAAAATAAGTCTACCCAGTTAATTCCATTGCTTATTATTTACAGGCCCCCGGGGCCAGTTTCTTTCTGAATTTGCAGATTTTATCTCAGATTTGGTTATTTCCTTAGACAAAGCTTTAGTTGTCGGAGATTTTAATATTCACTTTGATAACCCAGAAGACCCTTTAAAAACAGCGTTTGTGTCCATCTTAGATTCAGTCGGGATTAAGCAGAATGTCATAGGACCGACCCATAATGGTGGTCACACCCTTGATCTAATACTAACATTCAGATTAAACGTAGACAATATAGTCATACTTCCACAGTCTGAAGTTATCTCAGATCATTGTCTCATCTCATTCAAAATATGTCTGAGTAATAATATATGCACCTCACCACGCTACTGTATTAAACGTACTTTCACGTCAACTACTGCACAGAGCTTTATAAATGATCTCCCAGAGCTGTCAACTTTGATTGGGTCACTGTCAGCCCCTGCAGAACTCGATCAGGCAACTGAATGCTTAGAGTCAACATTCCGCCATACTTTAGATAATGTAGCTCCTCTAAAAAGGAAAATGGTCAGAGACAAAAAATTAGCACCCTGGTATAATGATGACACTCGCACATTAAAACAGACCACTCGAAAATTGGAACGTAAATGGCGTCAAACAAAATTGGTAGTGTTCAAATTGGCGTGGAAGGAGAGCTTCCTGAAGTATAGAAAAGCTCTTAGTGCTGCGAGATCAACATATCTCTCCTCCCTAATAGAAGATAACAAAAATAATCCTAGATTCCTATTTAATACTGTAGCAAAATTAACCAGGAATAAGTCCACTATCAACACATGCACACCTGCAGTATGTAGTAGCAACGACTTCATGAATTTTTTTAATGACAAAATTGAGAATATCCGACAAAAAATTCAAACTATTAATTTAAGGTTAGACAATGAAAGTGACCTTGTAGTTAACAATATAACTGTATCAGATCATCAGTTAGAATGTTTTACTCCCCTAAAAGAAACTGAATTACTTTCATTAATCTCTACATCAAAAGTCTCAACTTGCGTACTAGATCCCTTACCGACACATCTATTCAAACAGATAATGCCTGGAGTAATTGAACCGCTTCTAAAAATAATAAATTCTTCTCTTATGATTGGCTATGTACCCAAATCCTTTAAACTAGCAGTTATCAAACCCCTGATTAAAAAACCTGACCTTGATCCCTGTCAGCTGTCCAATTATCGGCCAATATCAAACCTCCCCTTTATCTCCAAGATCCTTGAAAAAGCTGTGGCACAGCAGTTATGCTCATATTTACATAGGAATAACATCCATGAAATGTATCAATCAGGATTTAGACCTCATCATAGCACAGAGACAGCACTGGTTAAAGTAGTAAACGACCTACTGTTGGCATCTGATCAGGGCTGTGTCTCGCTACTTGTGTTGCTTGACCTTAGTGCAGCATTTGATACCATTGATCATTCCATTCTTCTGGATAGACTAGAAAATGTTGTGGGAGTTAAGGGAATGGCCCTCTCCTGGCTCAGGTCTTATCTAACTGATCGTTATCAGTATGTTGATATAAATGGTGATATTTCTAGACGTACCGAGGTAAAGTTTGGTGTTCCACAAGGTTCTGTCTTGGGTCCACTGCTTTTTTCTCTATATATGTTACCTCTGGGCGATATTATTCGTAAACATTGTATTAGTTTCCACTGTTATGCTGATGACACACAGTTGTATGTCTCTGCAAAACCTGATGAGAGACACCAGCTTAATAAAATTGAGGAATGTGTTAAGGACATTAGACACTGGATGCTTATAAATTTCCTTCTGCTTAACTCTGACAAGACTGAAGTACTTGTGCTAGGACCACATACAGCTAGAAGTAAGTTTTCTGATTACACAGTAACTCTGGATGGCCTTTCTGTTTCTTCACGTGCAGCAGTAAAAGACCTCGGAGTGATTATTGACCCCAGTCTTTCATTCGAAACTCACACTGATAACATCACCCGGATAGCTTTCTTTCATCTCAGAAATATTGCAAAGATAAGAAATTTAATGTCATTGCATGATGCAGAAAAACTAGTCCATGCTTTCGTTACCTCCAGGTTAGATTATTGTAATGCCTTACTGTCTGGATGTTCCAATAAGTGCATAAACAAGCTCCAGTTAGTGCTGCGAGATCAACATATCTCTCCTCCCTAATAGAAGATAACAAAAATAATCCGCAGCAAGAGTCCTTACTAGAACTAGAAAATATGACCACATCACGCCTGTCTTATCCACACTGCATTGGCTCCCAATCAAATTTCGTATTGATTATAAAATACTACTATTGACCTTTAAAGCACTAAATGGTCTCGCACCACAGTACCTGAGTGAACTTCTGCTCCTCTATGACCCGCCACGCCTACTTAGATCAAAAGGTGCAGGCTATCTGCTGGTACCTCGTATAGTGAAGGCTACATCAGGGGGCAGAGCCTTTTCTTACAAAGCCCCACTGTTATGGAACAGCCTTCCAAGTAATGTTCGGGAATCAGACACAGTCTCAGCATTTAAGTCTAGGCTGAAAACATATCTGTTTAGTCAAGCCTTTTGTTAATGGTGTTTATGAGGTAAAGGAGTAGATCTGGAGGGTCCTCAGACATAGAGTGTTTTGGTAAACTGGGATGTATGGATGCTGTCAGTCCCCACTTGCTTGCTCACTCGAGTTTGTTGACAGTGCAGTGGCTGGCTGCTTTATGTCCCGGGGCTCCCTCATGCCTGTGTTACCTTCTGGCTCTCTCCTTTTAGTTATGCTGTCATAGTTAGTTGCCGGAGTCCCTGCTTGTACTCGGTGCAATATGTATACTGTTCCTACTTATTCAGGTGACATTGGGCATACCTAACCACCTGTGTTTTCTTTCTCTCCCCCCCCACTCCAAATCTGTCCCTCTGAGTTACATGGAGTCAACAGGAAATCTTTTGGTGGAGACGGTGGGGACCTCGACTGGCTATCGTAGCCTGCAGGGAATCGGCCGTCAGACATTCTGTCGCATGTCCCAGACCCGGTGAAATGTAACTGAATTGTCTTGGCCAGGCCTAAGGGTCCCATCTGCATCTCATCATTGCTGAGGAGTGTGCTCCCATCACCCAATCAAGCATCCAGCCAGAGCAGACCTGCTTGATCCATCCTGGTGCCCTGTGTCTGGTCGGAGTTTTATCACCCCACTCCTGTGAAGGACGGCCCCATGAGGACAGTTGAGGGTTATACCTGTTAAAACTATTAATATTATAGTCAGGCTGTCTGTTGTTGCCCAAATGAGGATGGGTTCCCTTTTGAGTCTGGTTCCTCTCGAGGTTTCTTCCTCATGTCGTCTGAGGGAGTTTTTCCTTGCCACCGTCGCCACAGGCTTGCTCATTGGGGATAGATTAGGGATAAAATTAGCTCATGTTTTAAGTCGTTCAAATTCTGTAAAGCTGCTTTGCGACAATGTTTATTGTTAAAAGCGCTGTACAAATAAACTTGATTTGATTTGATTTGATTTGATTTGATTTGATTTGATTTGATTTGAGAGTCTGAGAACAGCCTTTAAATATGCAGCGGTGAAAACCAGGAAGTGAGTTCAGGTGAGCGTGGGGAAGCAGACAGGATGGAATTCCCATTCTGGATCCAGATCGGTGCTGACGTGGGAGACGTGGGAGAATCTCCAGAGTGGATGTCCGGGGCAGAGCATGACAAAAGCTGTTCATCTGCATCTTGATAAATGAAGTTTGTTATCCATTGTTACATGTTACCATGCTTCATCACATCATTTGTTCTCAGGTGTCTTTTGGAATGACTCTGCATAAATAAAACATTATTATTATTATTATTATTATTATTATTATTATTATTGTCCTAACATTTTTCGGACACTATTTCTCCCTCAGTTTTCAACCAATCATCACCAAATTTCACATGAAGAATACCTCTGGGCTGAATTACATTGCTATGACTTTTGGTGCTGATCTGGATCAGAAATCCAGAATGATCTGTGAAAAACAGGATTTTTTTTCCTCCCTAAGCATCATTCTCTATCTCTTACCATTCCTGATCTATAGGGTATGGTGACCAGGAGTCCCGGTTTCTAACAGCTAGCGCAAATCACTGTGATTCTAATCACAGTCTCTATCTAGTTATTATTATTATTATTATTATTATTATTATTATTATTATTATAGTGAAACATTCACCCATCTGAATGGACTGCTTCTGAAACTTTTGCACTACTAAGCAAGAGTCCCAGAAATATCCAGCCATTGTGGGCATTTTCTAATGATGCTTATCAGCAACAAGCTTAACCACTGAGCATCATCGAGCTGCGGCCCTGAGCTGAACCGAAATGCCTGCTAGGCCTCACTGATGATCTTTCTCGTGCCATTAACTCAAAGTGTGACACAGAACATTTGTGTTCCTTTTTAAAATCACAGTAACATGGCCAGCCCACAGCTAACAGCATTAAGATGTCCAATGTCGAGTTCTAATGTCTACCTTGCAGGCTGCTCAGAGTACTGCCTTCGTTTCCTGGAACCGACTGTGAAGTGAAGTCTGAGGTGTCGTTCGATCTTTCTTTTGTGTAGTTGGTAAGTCTGCACATTATAGCGGCAACTGGGAGTGAGTGATAAGAACCTCAAAGCAGATCTATACAACCACACACAGTGTGTATGTGTATGTGTATGTGTGTGGGGGGAGGGGGGGTTGGTTGGGTGAGTGTTTGAAACGGATCATATGCATTCGGTTGTAAGGACATACTCCCAGAACGTTTATACAGCCATAGGATCAGAACGTTCGCATAAAGTCGATGTCAGAGCACAAACTAGTAATCAGAATTCTCTTGCTAAATTTTCCTCTGCAAGGAACCAGAAGCCTCTGTCACATGAAACAGTTGTAAAAGTAATGCCTCATTTCACAGCCGCATTCAAAAAATTGGATTGCCGAGCATTCTGTCGACAAAAAGAGTTCATTTCAGTCAATTGGTAATAAACAGCATGTGTTTTAATTGATTCCACCACAAGCTGAGAGAATTTCGAGATTGCCTTCCCCCGACAAGAGCTTTTCAGCACTTTGTGTGTGTGTGTGTGTGTGTGTGTGTGTGTGTGTGTGTGTGTGTGTGTGTGTGTGCCTGAATCTGTGAGGCTACAGTCTGTCACTACAATTTTTCCTTCTGCAACACTTAAAGGAGTCTATCAGAAATGTGATGAGAGAAGAAAATGGATCAAATCTATCTCAAAAGGAAGCTATATTTCATTATATGTAATGATACCGAGTCCCATAAGGAGTGTGTGTGTGTGTGTGTGTGTGTGTGTGTGTGTGTGTGTGTGTGTGTGTGAGAGACTTTAGATTCATTATTTGTAACGAAATATGTTGCTAAACAAATATCTACTAAAAATACTACAGATAGATTTTATGTACAACAGTGAGATCTGGATATTTCTCTCTCAGTGTGTAGAGTGGTGCTTGAAAGTTTGTGAACCCTTTAGAATTTTCTATATTTCTGCATAAATATGGTCTAAAACATCATCAGATTTTCACACAAGTCCAAAAAGTAGATAAAGAGAACCCAGTTAAACAAATGAGACAAAAATATTCGTGACAGTTCATAAGGGTGGGTGGAGCACAGAAGGACGGCAGGCCAGAACTGAGTTCACAAAACTCTTTTTTATTGTAACACTTTTCAGTGTACATTCTCCGAGACACTCAGACACACACACACACACATTAGTCGTCTGGTTGGGGAGAGAGCCCCCTCTGCTCTCGCTCTCTCTCCTTAAATTGGGTGCGGTCACTGGGGAAGACACACAAACACATTAATTAACATCAGGTGCAGTGATTCTGCCACTTACCTTCCCTGACTCTGCCCTCCGGTCACAGACCGACGCTTGACCACGCCCCCGCTGCCACATACCCCCACCGCCCGACTCAGGCCGGGCAGCCGTCCGGCCTGCAGCCGATTCCCCCCCCTTGACGGGAGAGGAAGTCCGCCACGACCATCTGCGCCCCCGGGTTGGAGTGCCAGATACCAACGGGTGATCCGTGCATTGGCATCCTTCATGCGGTGGAACCACTGGAGGGGCGCGTGGTCTGAACAGAAGGTGAAAGGGCGTCCCAGCAGGTAGTAACAGAGGGCGAGGACCGCCCACTTGATCGCCAGGCACTCTTTCTCAATGGTGCTGTAGCGCCCCTCACGCACCGACAGCTTCCTACTGATATACAGTACTGGGCGATCCTCCCCCTCCACCTCCTGGGACAAAACAGCCCCCAGCCCTCTGTCCGACACATCTGCCTGTAACAAAAAGGGGAGAGAAAAGTCAGGGCAGTGTAAAAGTGGCCCCCCACACAGTGCAGCCTTCACCTCAGAAAAAGCCCGCTGGCATTGCTCCGTCCACTGGACCGGATCTGGTGCCCCCTTTTTAGTCAGATCAGTCAGCGGGCTGGTGACATCCGAATAATTAGGTATAAACCTACGATAATAGCCAGCCAGCCCCAGGAACTGTCTCACCCCCTTTTTGGTCTTGGGCCTCGGGCAGGCCGCAATTGCTGCTGTCTTGTTAATTTGGGGACGCACCTGCCCGTTGCCCATGTGGAAGCCCAGATACCGTACTTCCACCCGCCCAATCGCACACTTCTTCAGGTTGGCTGTGAGACCCGCTCGCCTCAGCGACCTAAGGACGGCCCTCAGATGTCAGGTGCCTTGGCCAGTCATTACTATAGATAATGATGTCGTCGAGGTAGGCGGCCGCATAGGTGGCGTGGGGGCGGAGGACCCTATCCATCAGCCACTGAAACGTAGCAGGCGCCCCAAACAGCCCAAAAGGAAGTGTGACAAATTGGTGTAAGCCAAACGGTGTTTTTTCTCGGGATAATGGAGTCAAGGGGATCTGCCAATAACCCTTTGTTAAATTCAGTGTCGAGTAAAAACGAGCCGTGCCTAGCCGATCGAGCAACTCATCAATACGAGGCATTGGGTACGCGTCGAATTTAGACACCGTGTTGACTTTTCTATAGTCTACACAGAACCGGAGCGACCTGTCGGCCTTGGGTACCAAGACCACCGGGCTGCTCCAGTCACTGTGGGACTCCTCGACGATGCCCATTTCGAGCATGGCCTCGAGTTCTTCCCAAACCGCATTTTTCTTGTGCTCGGGTAACCTGTAAGGGCGGCTACGCACTACCACCCCTGGGGGCGTCTCAATGTGGTGCTATATGAGGTTGGTGCGGCCAGGCAGGGGTGAGAACACGTCCGAAAACTTGGTCTACAACTGGGCAACCTCTGCGAGTTGGGTTGGGGAGAGGTGGTCTCCACAGGGGACCGGAGAGGTACGCGATGCCAATGTTCCCTTTTGAACCTCCGGCCCCAGCTCCGCCTTCTCCGGAACCACCGACACCAACGCCACGGGGACCTCCTCGTTCCAGAGTTTGAGCAGATTGAGGTGGTAAATCTGTAGCGCTCCACCCCTATCCGTTCGCCTCACCTCATAGTCAACATCCCCGACTCGTCGTGTGACCTCAAAGGGTCCTTGCCACTTGGCGACCGATTTGGAGCTCGATGTGGGCAACAGTACGAGTACTTTATCTCCTGGTGTGAACTCCCTAAGGTGCATACCCTTGTCGTACAGGCAGGTTTGTCATACAGGCAGGTTTGTCGTTCTTGGGCCTGCCGCAAATTCTCCTGAGTTAGGTGCATGAGTGTGTGGAGTTTTGCACGCAGGTCAATAACATATTGGATTTCATTTTTACTTGGTGAAGGTCCCTCCTCCCAATCTTCCCACAGCACATCTAGAATGCCGCGTGGGTTACGCCCGTATAACAATTCAAACGGGGAGAACCCCGTGGAGGCTTGGGGGACCTCTCACACTGCAAATAGCAAGGGTTTGAGCCAATTATCCCAATTACGTGCGTTCTCACTTACGAATTTTTTAATTATATTCTTGAGGGTGCTATTGAACCGTTCAATTAAACCGTCCATTTGTGGGTGATACACGCTGGTGCGGATCGGCTTAATACCCAACAACCCATACAGTTCGTTCAGTGTACGTGACATAAACGAGGTGCCTTGGTCAGTCAGAATCTCTTTCGGGATTCCAACTCGGGAGATAACGTGGAAGAGTGCTTCCACAATACTGCGTGCTGAGATATTGAGAAGAGGCACTGCTTCCAGGTATCACGTTGCATAACTAATATAAAGCGGTACCCTCGTGTTGACCGATCTAATGGTCCGACGAGATCCATCCCAATTCTTTCGAACAGGGTCTTGATTAATGGTAGAGGGCGCAAAGGCGCTTTTGGAATGGCCGCTGGATTTACTAACTGGCATTCGCGGCACACCGTACACCACCTACGGACATCGCCACGAATCCCTGGCCAATAGAACCGGGCCATTATTCGGGCTCGTGTTTTATCCTGCCCTAAGTATCCAGCCATGGGATTAAAGTTAGCCGCCTGGAATACCAATTCCCGGTGGCTCTTCAGAATCAAAAGCTGCGTCACTCGCTCTTTAGTTTGAGTGTCCTGCATCACTCGGTATAATCTATCCTTCATAATTGTGAAGTAGGGGAAGGACAGGGTGGCATTTGGCTGGATCATTTGACCATCGATTACTCTCACTATGTCAAACGCATGCCGCAGAGTCTCGTCTCGCGACTGCTCTAATGGAAAATCTGCAAGGGATTCCCCAATAGAGAGAGGAGGAGCCGGCAGCTCCTCACTCTGACGCAGAGATGACGTAGACGGCTCTGTGACAGCTGCTCCCACCAAAGCAACACCGGGACCTCCCCCTGTTAAACTATGGCAGGACCCACTCTTCACTAGATGACTCATTAATTCCCCAAATCCCGGCCAATCAGTCCCCAAAATTATCGAGTGGGTAAGGCGAGGATTAACTGCCGCCTTCACTATAAATTTTTCCCATTGAAAAAGAATGTGGACCGACACTAGAGGGTAGTTGTGAACATCCCCGTGCACACACAACACCTTTACCAATTGTGCTCCCCCCAATGCCTCATCTTGCACCAGGCTTTGGTGGATTGAGGTCTGATTACAACCAGAATCCACCAACACCTGATATGTATCCCCTTGGACACTCACCAGTATGCGATATGCTCCGGCCCGATCGAGGGCGGCTCCTGGCGCGTCGGGGATCCGAACCACCATGCCCACCTCCATCACCGAGCACTGCTGTTGGAGGTGGCCCTGCTCCCCTCAGCGCCAGCAAACTGGCCCGGGCTTCCTCTCTGCACTAGTGCACTGGGGCTCACTCACCTGAGGGGGGGGAGAGACAGAAGGGAGAAACGGGAGGGCACCGCGGGTGTGGCGGGCCGACTGGGGTGGCGCCGGCCCCCGCCTCCATGGTGGGGGAATGGGGCGAGGAGGAGACACAGGAGGAGGGGGAGAGAGAGAGGATAGGAGAGAAGAGGTTGTCTGCTATCCTGCCGTCGGGACAGCCGCCAAATGGTCCTCTGCCAGCTCAATTGCCTGATCCAGCGACGCCGGGCGGTGGCACTGGACCCACACTGCGGTTCCTGCTGGTAAACATGCGATGAACTGCTCCAGTACCACCTGTTCAATGAGTCCCTCGGCGTCGTGGTTGTCAGCCCTCAACCACCGCCAGCAGGCGTCCCGGAGTTGCTGGCCAAACGCGAACGGTCGGCCGACTTCCTCCAAGTGCAAAGCGCGGAAGCGCTGATGTTGTTGCTCGGGGGTGTGCCCCACACACTGGAGGACGGCCCGGCGAAGGTCCGCGTAGGCCAGCCGGCGGTCGGCGGGGAGCTGTAGCGCGGCCAGCTGCGCCTCTCCCGTTAGCAGGGGGAGGAGGCGCGCTGCGCGCTGTTCCACCGGCCACCCCGAGGTCTCTGCTACCTGCTCAAAGAGCGTGAGGAAGGCCTCAGGGTCGTCCTGCGGGCCCATCTTCGTTAGG
Source organism: Neoarius graeffei (assembly GCF_027579695.1). NCBI lineage: Eukaryota > Metazoa > Chordata > Actinopteri > Siluriformes > Ariidae > Neoarius > Neoarius graeffei. The sequence continues at coordinate 66,693,154 of NC_083583.1, forward strand.
GTGAAGGGGGAAGGGCCCGCGGCGGTGGAGTTGGTGGACCCCACCGACGCGAGGAGGTGCCAGAATGCCCGATGATCTTCCTGTTGCGCCAGCACCAGAGCCTCAAACCGTTGTTCTTGCTCCTTTCAGAGGGTGAGCAGCGCCTGGTGCTGGCTCTGCTGGGCTGTGGTGAGGGCGTGGATCAGGTCTGCGAAGGGGGAGGACTCCATGGGGCTGTTCTCTTCTGTGCTCGGTCCCAGATTTCGGCACCACTGTGACAGTTCTTAAGGGTGGGTGGAGCACAGAAGGATGGCAGGCCAGAACTGAGTTCACAAAACTCTTTTTTATCGTAACACTTTTCAGCGTACACTCTCCCAGACACTCAGACACACGCACACACATTAGTCGTCTGGTTGGGGAGAGAGCCCCCTCTGCTCTTGCTCTCTCTCCTTAAATAGGGCGCAGTCACTGGGTAAGACACACAAACACATTAATTAACATCAGGTGCAGTGATTCTGCCACTTACCTTCCCTGACTCTGTCCTCCGGTCACAGACCGACTCTTGACCACACCCCCGCTGCCACAATATTATGCTTGGTAATTTATTTATTAAGGAAAATGATCCAATACTACATATGTGTGAGTAGCAAAAATATGTGAACCTCTAGGATTAGCAGTTAATTTGAAGGTGAAATTAGAGTCAGGTGTTTTCAATCAATGGGATGATAATCAGGAGTGAGTGGGCACTCTGTTTTATTTAAAGAACAGGGATCTATCAAAGTCTGATCTTCACAACACATGTCTGTGGAAGTGTATCATGGCACAAACAAAGGAGATTTCTGAGGACCTCAGAAAAAGCGTTGTTGATGCTCATCAGGCTGGAAAAGGTTACAAAACCATATCTAAAGAGTTTGGACTCCACCAATCCACAGTCAGACAGATTGTGTACAAATGGAGGAAATTCAAGACCATTGTTACCCTCCCCAGGAGTGGTCGACCAACAAAGATCACTCCAACAGCAAGGCATGTAATAGTCGGCGAGGTCACAAAGGACCCCAGGGTAACTTCTAAGCAACTGAAGGCCTCTCTCACATTGGCTAATGTTAATGTTCATGAATCCACTAATCAGGAGAACATTGAACAACAATGGTGTGCATGGCAGGGTTGCAAGGAGAAAGCCACTGCTCTTCACAAAGAACATTGCTGCTTGTCTGCAGTTTGCTAAAGATCATGTGGACAAGTCAGAAGGCTATTGGAAAATTTTTTTTGAACAGATGAGCCCAAACTAGAACTTTTTGGTTTCAATGAGAAGCTTTGTGTTTGGAGAAAGGAAAACACTGCATTCCAGCATAAGAACCTTATCCCATCTGTGAAACATGGTGGTGGTAGTATCATGGTTTGGGCCTGTTTTGCTCCATCTGGGCCAGGAAAGCTTGCCATCATTGATGGAACAATTAATTCTGAATTATACCAGTGAATTTTAAAGGAAAATGTCAGGACATCTGTCCATGAACTGAATCTCAAGAGAATGTGGGTCATGCAGCAAGACAACGACCCTAAGCACACAAGTCGTTCTAACAAAGAATGGTTAAAGAAGAATACTGTAAAGTTAATGTTTTGGAATAGCCAAGTCAAAGTCCTGACCTTAATCCAATCGAAATGTTGTGGAAGGACCTGAAGGGAGCAGTTCATGTGAGGAAACCCACCAACATCCCAGAGGTGAAGCTGTTCTGTACGGAGGAATGGGCTAAAATTCCTCCAAGCCGGTGTGCAGGACTGATCAACAGTTACCGGAAACGTTTAGTTGCAGTTATTGCTGTACAAGGGGGTCACATCAGATACTGAAAGCAAAGGTTCACATCCTTTTGACACTCACAGATATGTAATATTGGATAATTTTCCCCAATAAATAAATGACCAAGTATAATATTTTTGTCTTATTTGTTTAACTGGGTTCTTTTTATCTACTTTTAGGACATGTGTGAAAATCTGATGATGTTTTAGGTCATATTTATGCAGAAATATAGAAAATTCTAAAGGGTTCACAAACTTTCAAGCACCACTGTATATAATGAACATGTATTAAAAGCAGAGACGAAAGCATCTGAGTCCTTTCCAAAATCCTTATCCTGACTCAGCCGCCATCTTGATAATGCCCCTGTGCAGTTATTCAGATGAATGAGCTCATGCCCCTGTCTAAATTAATAGACAGAGAGGCTGTATCCAAAATCACTCACTCATTCACTCGTCCCTACTCACTATCTAAGGAATTCTATATAGAGGACTGTATAGCTCTGAGCTCATTGGTAAAATGAAAAAACACTTTTGGACACTACGCCACCGCACTGTTATTTACGTCATTACTGTCGCACAATTAAAACGTGCCAGATCAGTCGGCTGGTGGATTTTCAAAATAATAAATATTATACTGGATTTATTAGTTCCCACATTAATAAATCCAAAGTACTTTGTGTCTGCTGCATCTTTCAGTTCTTTTAAATCAAGGCTGAATACTTTTTTCTTCACCGCTGCCTTTTATTCAATCAAATTTTGAGGCTTTTGATTAATTCCTCACTCTGCACTGTAACTTTTATTCTTGTATTTTATCCATCCTATTGTATTTCAGAGATGGACAAAGTACCCATCTTCATTACTTAAGTCAAAGTACAGATCCCACTGGTCAAATGTTACTCCAATACAAGTGAAAGTTCTCCAGTCAAATTTTTACTTCAGTTAAAGTACTGAAGTACTTGCTTTTAAAAATACTTAAGTATTAAAAGTACATTTTCTGTCAATGCATTGTTGTATTATTGCCACAACGCTTACAAAACCTAATGCCTCTGAAGCAACCGACTGGATTTACAAAATGAACGCATGCTGTGCATCATGGTGGTTTAATGTTAAGCTAGCTAGTCAGTGAAACTCTAAGTGACATGCTAGCAAACTCTTTTCAAACTCAAAATCATATTGGGTAGCTAACGTTACTAGAAAAGAAAGATTTCTACATTCTGTTTATTTGGCAAGATTATGCTAAACATATTTCTGAAAGGACTTCTGATAAGTTAATGTTATTCATGTTAGCGTAACTCCATTTTTACATGCTAACTAACAGTGTCCAAGTCAACTAGCTATGTGTTAACATTAGCCATGGACAAGGCTACGGCAACTTGGTGGGCAAATCCATAGAAAGTCATTTGACTAACCAGACTGAATAGCTATTGCAATGTTATTGCTAGCTCTAAAAGCACAGACAACTTTGCTGCAAGCTTTCTCTTGGAATAAAACGTATAAATACCTCAATATGCTTCCACAGGTCGGATGGCGAGTTTTTGTAGGCTGTGATGTGCTCCGTTTTAGGCAAACAAAGCAAACATTTAAAACGAAATGCATCTTTAATCCATACAGAAAACTGAAACATGGGTTCTAGGTATGGCCATGAGTGCATGCATTCCCCAGAAGAACCGATTCCTTCTATCCTGCCATCAACTGATGGCATTTAAATAATGCTGCTGAGAAACACTGAACTTGATTTTATCCAGTCTATGGATGTGGCGTGACCCTAGTGATTACTGACAGGCTATATCAGTGTCACCTGTGAAAAAAACAATCACGTTTTAGAAAAGAAAAAAAGAAAAAAGCATCCACTTTTTAAGCTGTTTTATAGTAACAAGTAATGAGGACCTTGACAGAAATGTAGTGGAGTGAAAAGTACAATCTTTAGAAGTCTTTCAAATGTAGTGAAGTTAAAGTCATACCGGTAAGTTTCCAAAAAAAGATACTCAAGTAAAGTACAGATACTCAAAAAGTGTACTTAAGTACAGTACTGTTACTGTCCACCTCTGTTCTATTTTACCTTATTTTCTATTCTCTTACTATTTTTAATTGTACTTGAATGTCTGTTTATAATGTGTTTCTTCCTCCGTCCATTCACCTCAACACACTTTTTTTCTTTCAGCACGACCGCAATGCATGATGGGATATATTGCTTGGTTAGTGCCCATCGGTTGCACACTACTTTTCACGATGCATTGTGGGATACTATGAGTGCACGATATAGAGTGTAATAATTCTCACTATACATTCGGACAGCACTACAAAATGGTGACCTCACTATATAAAGTCTACTATATAGTGAGTAGTGAGTGATTTCAGACACGGAAAAAAAACCTGCATGTTTCGAATCAGCAGTGAAATCTGATGTGAATCTGAACACAACTGCCATCTTTGACGTTACACCCGTTTCCTGTTGATTTCTATTTACTGGATTCTTTAAGTGGTTTGTCTCCTTTGTCATAACGTCTCCATCTGAACCCATGACTCAGGTTCATTGCTCTCATCATACTCTTTTTTTGTTACAGAGTAATGTACTGTATGGCTCTTGTAGAGGTCCATCCTGGAGTGAAGCCTGACTTATTATTTATTTTATTACTCATTATTTATTTGTATATTTGTCTCCTTGTACAAAAGATTTCAAAAGGCCAAATCACTGTTCAATAATGTGGCTTGAATCACTAGAAAATATTTCCTTTATATGAACAGTTGTTGGGTGTAAGCCACAAAAACTTGAGATTAATCCAAAGCATGTATGGGTGTAAGATGAAGTTTAAACCTGCAGGAAAGTTGATTCTGTTTCTGAAAACATGGACATACTGAGTTTTATCACACCCTCATAATATGTAATTTATTATAGTAGATATTATAATGTTATATATGGAAATGACCATGGAGGAGGCTATGCAGGTCTCTCTCTCTCTCTCTCTCTCTCTCTCTCTCTCTCTCTCTCTCACACACACACACACACACACACACACACACACGGGTGAAGAATGAGGGTACTGTGCTTTGGCCTGAAGGCTTAGCTGGGTTGGTCTTTCACAAGGCGGAGCTGCTGGTTTCATATATTTGAAATATATGAAAGTAAACAGGAGGTCCAAAATAGAATCTGTGGTCCTCAGGAAACACACACACACACACACACACACACACACACACACAGAGAGAGAGAGTAATTCAAAGGTATTTCTTTTACACTCTTTGACTTAGCTCACATGCCATTTCAGAAGGACATGTGTCGCAGACCATTACATTTTATTCTAGATCAGATATTTCCCGTCCAGTCCACCACCCTGAGTCATGAGATGTTCAGTTCTAGCTCAATCCACAAACACACACAAGTTAGTAAACTAAAACACTACTTAATGTGTTAATAGCAGAGCCTCATACCTAAAGAAATGCATTGAGAAATGCATTTTGATGGTTTGACTAAATGAACAATAAACTTGTACCACCACAGGGAACCTGATTGTAAGTACAAGGCAACGTATCTCAAACACTTGACCACCAGACATCATTTGTATCTTTATTTACATAAATGGGTTTTTATCCAGTGCTTATTTTTAATTTGTGTTTTAAAAAAAACTAATGTGGGACTATTTACTGACACATTTTATGGAAAATATTTGACACTTTCATATAAAATGAGTTAAAACAGTTTTATTAGTTCAGTAGCTTGTTGGACAGTTGACAGTTTCTGTTATGTAAGGGTGATAGACGGATGTAAGTGCAGGAAGAGTTTTATTGAAAGCATGCTGGCAAACAGATCCAAAACAGAGACAAAGGCAGAGTCGAGTAACAGGCAGTGATCGAGTGAAGCACAGACAGGATATCAGAGAGAATACAATACTCACAGTCCAAAATCACAACCAAAAAAGTGATACAAAATACAAGACTTTTCACAAAGTCTGTGTGTTACTCAGAGTCCTTATATGTCTGTGCTGTGATTGCGCTCTAATCAGGAACAGGTGCATGGCCATTAGTCCTAACGGCATGCGCGCATTTTGCAATCTGCAACTGTGTGCTCCAAGCTCCAACACGTGGACGTGACACATGTATCTGGACACATTTTTGCCATATCAAGTTTGATATTGGATGGTAACCTTATTTAGTAATGATGTAAATTGAAAGTGCTGGTTCACTGCTGTCCCAGCAGAGTCACACCGTAACGGGAAAGGAATAAATATGTGTTCATAACTGTGATGTGTATCTCATTATTGGTCTCACTGTCACAAGACAATGCAGCAATTTATTGATGTGAGATACACGACACGACACAATTCAATGGTTCATTCATGGTGCTGTAATATTATTATTCTACTCAGGCTGATTTTATGCCCTTGTAAATATTTTGCTCATAAACTAATCAGGAGCTCTGCTTTTAGGCACTGACCAAATATCTCTCGATATATAATTTATTCCCTTCCCAGTCACACAGAGAAAAAGAGTTTGCATGCAGCTTATCTATGGAAACTTCAGGAGGTTGAATATCAACATTCTGGCAACATATCAACATAATAGACTTTCAGTCCAATGCTCTGTATGGCACCGTAAGCACTGACGTACTGTATTTAACAAAGTCCGCTGCATTTCTCCACTTTGCTCTGCTACTGAAATTTCTATAAGGGTTAAACCATATCATAGGATTCACATCTTTTCAGTAATGAGATAATGTTACTGAAAGATGCTTCATGTCTTAAAGTAATGATGGATGTCGTTTCTCTTTACTTAGTTGTTCGGTTGTTGACATAATATGGATTACTACAGTTGTGGAATAGGGCTATTTTTTAGAGAGTATTTTTATTATTTACTAGAATGGCAGCTACAATTATCGACAGTCTATAATTATTGACACCTTTTAAACACACAACGCACATTTTTTAGATTTACCAATAAAATTTTTTTACAAAGGTGAGTTTCAGTTCCAAAAGTTATTGGTTAATTAATCAACCTGAAGCCCCACCTCCCCTTCACCCTTTGATCTTGTCACCTGATGACACAGCTCGTTACCTGAGATGGAATTTTTTTCAGCACGATCAGCAGTTTGAGGAAAACCCAGACGTTATCATTGCAGGTAAGCATGGTGGAAAGATCATGGACATGTTTTTACTGATCAAATTCACCGACATTTCATGATCTCCTTGTTGAAACCTACTTTGTTTCTTACTTTCATTTGACAGCCACCATTTTGTATCTAAACATGCGTTTGAGAAGTCACGTGAGGTGTAGATAATAGTGATCACTTTCACCGGTGTCCACCATTATTGACACCCTGTGGAATTAAGGGACATTTACAACTGTTATGGATCAATCTTTGGGTAACATTGTTGAAGTAGATGAAGTATTTAAAAAAAATAAATAAAAGTGCTGTGATTTATAATAATTTTTTTCTGATTCATAACAGAATAGAATGTTTATAGAGTATTTGGAATCCTATTGCAATAAATAGAATTAGACTAGAATTAAATTCCTCACATATAAAAAATTGCATGCTTGAAATATTCAGATTTTTCTATTCCATTCAGAATTTTTTTTTTTTTGCAGTTTGTTGTAAATATCTACCACATATTAAAATATCCGTAGACATTTTATATTTTGGTTTGAGGAATGACATGCGACCTTTGACCTGGATTTTCATGTGGTTACAATAACAATTGCCTGTTGACATTTATTGGTAAACTACAAAACTAGAAATTAATACAAACAATGAATGATTAACAAAATGTGATCTATGAAAATACTTAGAAAGTGGGTAGAAAGGGGAGCAAAAAGATTTTCTGACGCAGGTTAAGCATTATCAGTTCATTCGTTTACAAACATTAGAATCACTTCCTCATTTACATAAGCACCCACATCGATATATTTATATAAAAGATATTTTGTACTAAATATGTCTATGTAAAACAAATTTTAAATAAAAACTATGTTTTGTTAACTTAATACCACATACTGATCATTTTTTATAAATAATCATCTGGATGTCGATAATTGTAGAATGGTGTCGATAATTGTGGACAAAGGTATAGATAATTGTGGAACGGTGTCACATGATCTGATACGCTAAGTAATCAGGAATCAACTCATTTTTTTCCAGTGGAAGTTTGAGTAATTATTCATGCACAATTTACACATTGAAAGTCTTTTGTACTTTTGCAACAGCCAAAAGCTCGTTAAGGTGTCGATAATTGTAGCCGCTGCTCTATTTACTGTTTGATAATCTTAAAAGTATTATGAAGGCAAGAAACTCGTCCACTAATTAACTTTTAATGAGACACACCTGTTAATTGAAAAGCATTCCAGGTGACTACCTCATGAAGCTGGTTAAGATAACGCCAATAGTGTGCAAAGCGTCATCAAGGGAAACGCTGGATACGCTGAAGAATCTAAAATATGAAACATTCATTATTACCGCATAATTCCATACATGTTCCAAATGTTATTACATAGTTTTGATGTCTTCAGTATTGTTCTACAATGTAGAAAATACAAAATATAATAAAAGATGAATGAGTAGGGGTGTACAAATTTTTGATTGGTAATGTATCAGAAAAAAAGAGAAAAAAAACAGCATCTCAATGCTAAAACCAAAAACAATATTGCATTATTATTTGCGTTTAAAAATAATTTTAGCACACTTTGATTTTACCTCAAGTAATAAATGAGACTTACACTCACCGGCCACTTTATTAGGAACACCCATCCATCCACCTGCTGTCTGTTTGATGCAGTTCTCTAATCAGCTGATCCCTTGATTGACAGCAGCACGATGCATCAAATCATACAGAGACAAATCAAGAGCTTCAGTTAATGTTGACAATGTTCAAACATCAGAATGGGAAAAATTGTGATCTCACAGTGAAGTGTGACTTTCTTTCACTGTGACATGGGTGTTGGTTTGAGCCAGATGGACTGGTTTGAGTATTTCAGAAACTGCTGATCTCCTGGGGTTTTCACACACAACAGTCTCTAGAGTTTACAGAGAATGGTGCGGAAAACAAAAAACATCAAGTGAGTGAGTGAGTAATAGCTCTGTGGGTGGAAACAAATGCCTTGTTAATAAGAGAGGTTAGAGGAAAATGGCCAGATTCGAAGTGGTTTGAGCTGCCAGGAAGGATATAGTAACTCATATAATCACTCTTTACAACCGTGGTGAGCAGAAAAGCATTTCAGCATGCAACAGCAGAACAGAAGAACATATTGGGTTCCATTCCTTAGACTCAACAACAAGTTCCTGTTAAAGTGGCCGGTGAGCGTGAGTGGAAACTTCCTGAACGGCTGTAAATCCTCGAGCCTGGCAGCAGGATGCTGAGTTAATGGCAGGATGTTTATAAATGAATGATGAATGAAGAAGGAATGGCCTTGACTTCACTTCAGTGAGGAAATCAGTAGATCAGGATGCTAACCAAAAAAACAAACAAATAAACAAATAAACAAACAAACAAACAAACAAACCTCGTATCTGGGATCAAGGTATTTCTTTTAAACCAACTGGCCATTGTTCATCAGTACTCATTTTCTAGCAGTCATTTCATTTCTTGTAAAATCTGAAACAAATATTCCATTATCTCACACTATTACAAACACTTTTTTACTCTTTATAATTTTTTTAAAAATTAATTATAGCTCTACTCCTCACAGCTGCTTGCTTAAACTATTGACGTCACAGGACTATGTGAAATCACTTCCATTTTTTCATACAAGGGAAACATTATTTACTGCACAATGGATGAATAAATTCAAAACCAAGAAGATTAAAACAAATGTTGTCACACCATAGTACATAGTAGATACCATTATTTTTGATCAACTTAACCCACTCAAACTAAACTTGCATCACTTTTGCACCACTGGGCTTTGCATCCTGCATCCGTCCTTATCTCGAGGTTCACATGTTAAGCTTAACGCCATCTGTTTTTGAGCACAGCTAAGGCATTGGCAGTGATCATAGCAAGCGTAGTGTTATGAAGCATGGCAGCTGCATGGTGCATCCAAAAACAGGCAGGGAGGGGCTGAGCGAGCGCAGCGGAGGTGGAAGTGGTTAGAAACCGTTAAAGACGTGGTTGAGGAGGTAACGCTGTGTGGCCAGTAATGGGAAACAGTCGTTAAGTAGAGGAAAGAGTCATCTTTTAGTTCATAACAAAAGAGACAGAGGAAGGAAGAAGACGTGAAACAGTGATGTGTTGCCTTGTTGCTGAGAAATAAATCTAGTATAAACACCACGATAATATTAAAGCTTCTTTAACAAATACATAATCGCAAAATAATCCTCATGCTTACTGAGCGAGTTTTTTTTTTCTTTGTTGTGATATGAATGGACAGGAAGGCAGACAGTATCGAAATGAATAGCGTGCTAAATTAACTCGCAGAGCTGCCTGAAAGAGGGCAGAAGTGACTTCATTGTAATCATAAACAGCGCTAAGTGCAAACTAAGTAATAATAATAAGAAGATTACAGATCATGTTTCACAAACCGCCTTAACCACCACCTCCTACTTCTCAGGTTGAATCATCTGCATAAGAAGATACTGAAATAAGCTCAAGTGGGGCCAGTGATCAGTGATGCCTGAGCTTGACGTCCTGTAGGCTGATAAAATAATGGAGATAATTCTGAATAAAGTCCTGAGAAGGTAACTTTTCCCCGAGTTCTCGATGATCAGACAGCTCTTAATCCTGGGACTTGATTGATCCTAACTCCTACACGGTTTCTCAAGTGCTCAGGATGTCATCTTGCACTGACAAGTTGAGAAAATCCGACATTCTAATTTGTTGTGCACTTCCTCGTGGGCATATTTGAAGCTACTTCAAGTTGTCAGCTTATGATAGCATGCTAGTAATTGGCGTTTGTGATTTATGCTAATAACGGCAAGAAGAAACCGGCACCCATCCTTACCATGATGAACGCCATGTTATCTGTTTCTAACAAAACAGATAACATGGAATGAAATCTCTTTCCAAGCAAATTCTCCTCATTTATGTGAATGAAAGGAATTCGTTAGAGATCGGATTTTTGTTTTTTATTCCTGTGTAACAATTAAACAAATGAAGACATGTAACATAATTTGAAAATGATAGAAGCTATTTTTGTCTATGCTATGATCCCAGTGCTTTGTGTACTTTGTGTGCTTTATGAGCAGGGCAATGTCAGACGAATGTGAACAAGGCTTGTGCACATTAACGCTCCATCGCTCTCCTTGGGGACATGTGGTGCATCAGTGCTGTTTGGCCTACATGCTCAGTCAAGCACACTGGAGCACACTATCACACTTTCCCATCCTCAATGCCCTGCAACTCTTCACTCTGTAGACCTGGCTTTTACACACATTCTATCACGGGCTACAGCTTTATCATAGCGTACTCTTTAATCTGCACTATCCATCCAGAATGAACTGTAGCTCGTGAGGAAATGTCAAGAAAAAAATCTTTACACTTGCACTAAAGTCAGTGGAAATGAGATCTGTTCCTATATTTCTAATGTTTGGTAACATGGAATCTTTTGACAAAAAATGAACAAGAAGCATATTACTTCTATTACATATTACATATATACGTCAGCCGTAACAGTGTGACCACTGACAGGTGACATGAGTAACATTGATTATTCTATCCACATTCACTGGATATGAGCAATCACACACTCTGATTGACTGGCTACTCTACTACTAGGATATCAGCTCATATACTGTGAGTAGAGAAAAACAAAATGTCAGAGCGTGTTGCTGAACCAACCGAGGATGAGATAAAAACTCTATTCAAAAACAAAACACCAAAAAATAAAAAAGCAATAAAATATGGAATGAAAGTATTTGATGGTAAGAACATATCTTTTTAAAAAAAAATTCAAGAATTATTATTATTATTGCATTTTTCACAAATTGCTCTGGTAATTTCGCTGGTTTGTTCACATTCTAAATGGAAATGATTTTGTGGGATGTTTTGTATTAAGATTTTATTTATCGAATTTGCAAAAAATAATAAAAATGCTCCATTTCTCAAAATCCAGTGAATGTGGATAGAATAAAACAGTTATTCCACTCAATCTCATCGTACATGGATTATAGCTATCAGCTCACGTACGACTCGATTTCATAGAATAACTGTTAATTATCTCATTACAGTGGCACCTGTCATGGGGTGGGATCTACTTGGCAGCAAGAAAGAGAATGGTCAGTTCTTGAAGTTGATGTGTTGAAAGCAGGAAAAATGGGCAAGCGTAAGGATCTGAACGACTTTGAGAAATTGTGATGGCTAGATGAATTGGTCTTGAACATCTCCAAAATGGCACATCTTGTGGGGTGTTCCCTGTATGCAGTGGTTAGTACCTACCAAAAGTGGTCCAAGGATCCAAAGGACAACCGGTGAACCGGCGACAGGGTCATGGGTGTCAAAGGCTCATTGATTCACATGGGGCACAAAGGCTAGCCCATATGGTCCAATACCACAGAAGAGCTAATGTACCACGATCCTTTGACACCCATGACCCTGTTGCCAGTTCACCGGTTGTCCTTTGGATCCTTGGACCATTTTTGGTAAGTATTAACCACCAGGAACACCCCACAAGATGTGCCATTTTGGAGATGCTCAGACCGAGTCATCTCGCCATCACAATTTGGCCCTTGTCAAAGTCACTCAGATCCTTACACTTGCCCATTTTTCCTGCTTCCAACACATCAACTTCAAGAACTGACTGTTTTCTTGCTGCCTAACATATCCCACCCCTGACTGGTGCCACTGTAATGACATAATCAATGTTATTCACTTCACCACTCAGTGGTTAATGCTATGGCTGATCGGTGGATATTATACTATACACATGATTTACAGTATAATCATCATTTCAATATTTTTGAGTGTTTATAACATATCATTCCAACTGGGTTAAGGATATAAATCCTTCCTACATTTTCCAGAACTTGTTTTGTAACTATACAGTGATTAAAAAAATACATCTGGTAAATACTCAGCAACCCTGGTTGGTAAACTGATTATGAAACTCACACACTCATATTTTAAAGTTCAGTTTTACTCCTGAACTCATTCATTACATTACAGGCATTTAGCAGATGCTGTTCTCCACAGCAATGTACAACATACCCATAGCAGCCTGGGGAGCAGTTGGGGGTTAGATGCCTTGCTCAAGGGCACTTCAGCCATTCATTTTGGTCCGGGGAATCAAACTGGTGACCTTTTAGTCCCAAAGCTGCTTTTGTAACCATTAGGTCATGGCTTCCCCAAGCAATTTAAACACCAAACAAAGTCCAAGACTGAAATTTCTTTCATTCATTTTTGTGGGATTAGTCAACCCAGACAACTTACTAACCAAAAATAAAGAAAAAAAATTGTATGCAGCTAATTTGTAGGACTTATTTCTATACAATTAATATCAATGTATCAAATATTCACCAGGATGCCCTGTTACCACTTTTCGACCAACAGGGAACGGGTTCTTGAACCGGTTCTGTTCAGGATTCTTTGAACCTTGGTGCCAACTACCGATCGAGTCCATGTTTCCACCAGTTTTGAGTGGCACCGTTGTAATCAAGGATGCGTCATTGATGGAGGGTGTTGGACAATGTACAACGGGAGTGAACAGTAGTCACAAGATGGCGGATGACATCGATATACGTGCAAGATTTTGTTCTGTTATTGCAGATAAAACAAGCAGGGACCAACCACTAATGATAAAAAAAGATGTAGAAACAATCCAGACTAATGACACATCCACTGATAATGTAACAGTTCACACTAGAAAAAAACAACAACTTTTGGTTCCAGCTAGGAAACAACTTCTCATGTTCCAAACCAATGTATTTTTGGTTAAAATGCCCAAATTTGGTGCATGAATCAGATCTGTTGGTGGAAAAGGAGTAGATATGTTACGTTCTGCACCAACATATTTTAACCAAGCTAACCTCTCTCACTACACTATTTGAATATGATCAATAAAAATGATTCTACCTTGCTTTTTTAACATTTTACCATCTTCATGAGTAAAGATTGTGCTTTTCGTGACTTTTCATGATTAGACTTATCTCCTGTTCTCTGCAAACACACATCAGGTTTACAGGTGTCATGTACTAACATGCAGTTTTTTTTAGGTCTACAACCCCGATTCCAAAAAAGTTGGGACAAAGTATAAATTGTAAATAAAAACGGAATGCAATAATTTACAAATCTCAAAAACCGATATTGCATTCACAATAGAACATAGACAACATATCAAATGTCGAAAGTGAGACATTTTGAAATTTCATGCCAAATATTGGCTCATTTGAAATTTCATGACAGCAACACATCTCAAAAAAGTTGGGACAGGGGCAATAAGAGGCTGGAAAAGTTAAAGGTACAAAAAAGGAACAGCTGGAGGACCAAATTGCAACTCATTAGGTCAATTGGCAATAGGTCATTAACATGACTGGGGACAAAAAGAGCATCTTGGAGTGGCAGTGGCTCTCAGAAGTAAAGCTGGGAAGAGGATCACCAATCCCCCTAATTCTGTGCCGACAAATAGTGGAGCAATATCAGAAAGGAGTTCGACAGTGTAAAATTGCAAAGAGTTTGAACATATCATCATCTACAGAGCATAATATCATCAAAAGATTCAGAGAATCTGGAAGAATCTCTGTGCGTAAGGGTCAAGGCCAGAAAACCATACTGGGTGCCCGTGATCTTCGGGCCCTTAGACGGCACTGCATCACATACAGGCATGCTTCTGTATTGGAAATCACAAAATGGGCTCAGGAATATTTCCAGAGAACATTATCTGTGAACACAATTCACCGTGCCATCCGCCGTTGCCAGCTAAAACTCTGTAGTTCAAAGAAGAAGCCGTATCTAAACATGATCCAGAAGCGCAAACGTCTTCTCTGGGCCAAGGCTCATTTAAAATGGACTGTGGCAAAGTGGAAAACTGTTCTGTGGTTAGACGAATCAAAATTTGAAGTTCTTTATGGAAATCAGGGACGCCGTGTCATTCGGAATAAAGAGGAGAAGGACGACCCAAGTTGTTATCAGCGCTCAGTTCAGAAGCCTGCATCTCTGATGGTATGGGGTTGCATTAGTGCGTGTGGCATGGGCAGCTTACACATCTGGAAAGACACCATCAATGCTGAAAGGTATATCCAGGTTCTAGAGCAACATATGCTCCCATCCAGACGACGTCTCTTTCAGGGAAGACCTTGCATTTTCCAACATGACAATGCCAAACCACATACTGCATCAATTACAGCATCATGGCTGCATAGAAGAAGGGTCCGGGTACTGAACTGGCCAGCCTGCAGTCCAGATCTTTCACCCATAGAAAACATTTGGCGCATCATAAAATGGAAGATACGACAAAAAAGACCTAAGACAGTTGAGCAACTAGAATCCTACATTAGACAAGAATGGGTTAAGATCCCTAAACTTGAGCAACTTGTCTCCTCAGTCCCCAGACGTTTACAGACTGTTGTAAAGAGAAAAGGGGATGTCTCACAGTGGTAAACATGGCCTTGTCCCAACTTTTTTGAGATGTGTTGTTCTCATGAAATTTAAAATCACCTAATTTTTCTCTTTAAATGATATATTTTCTCAGTTTAAACATTTGATATGTCATCTATGTTCTATTCTGAATAAAATATGGAATTTTGAAACTTCCACATCATTGCATTCTGTTTTTATTTATAATTTCTACTTTGTCCCAACTTTTTTGGAATTGGGGTTGTATTATTTTTAGGACAATGAAATCCATGGATGGGAGCCAAATCAATTCTGTTGATGATTTTGTGTATCTTGGCAGTCATATACAATTTGGAAGTCAAATCTCCCTAAAGACCTGAAATAGGAGTTCTTTAGATCTATGGTTGACTCTGTGCTACTGTATGGCTCAACATCATGGACTCTGACCCGCCAACTAGAAAAAGCTCTAGATGGGACATACATGAAGAACCATCTTAAATGTTGACTGGAGAACACATCCTACAGTTGAAGAGCTCTATGGAAACCTTCCAAGAGTAACTTGTGTTTTTTGAGAATGAAGACTACACCTAGCTGGTCATTCATGGCATAGCAAAGATGAGGTTGTTAGTGATGTTCTTCTATGGAGACCCTTGCATGGCTATGAGATCAAATGTTTTTTCTTAATAACTTTTTATTTTTCAAGATATTTACATGGAAATTGGCAGGCACATTGATGGTCATATACTGAATGCAAAGTTTGAAAAATTTGTAAAAAACAGTTATGCAAATTAGTATTTAATTAGTATTAATTATGCTAATTAGGTAAAAATGTTAAATTGGTACACACGCTTCTTCAAAGTTTCACCAAATGGCTTTATTTGTGCAATATAAAGCTGATCTTAACTCATTTATACATCACAAAGAAGGAGAAATCAATGTTAATGATAAAATCTGCATAAATAAACATTGAATGTCATTCAAATCTACCATTGTCTATCAAAATAAAGTAATAAAAGATTATTTTTAATCCCCTTTTTGTGCTCTGTAGGCCTTTGTATTTCTCAAAAGTAGGGTCTACTAGTGTTTATATGAAAGATTATAAATTATCGATAAATTATAAATGATGTTTTTCGAGGCGAACCTCGAAAAAACTGTCTGATCCACATCCAATAAACAATTCATGTTAACTGAACTGAAATTGACACTCGTGTTTCTAACTTACGTTTTTTTTTTAAATCTCATTCCAACCACTAAGATCTCAATATTTTCATCAAAACAACTACAGTTATATTCTAAAATAGTTATTTATTTACATGAATCAGTTTTATTTGAATAAATAAGTAGGTAAAGCTATGAAAACTCACTTCAAAGTATCCCATGTATCATAACATCAAAACTAGCAAACTGAAAATTTTGTTGAATCCTTCATCAGAAACAGTGAGAGCGAGAGAACATCCCTATAAAAGTTATCTGATTGATATTCACAACTAATCCAGTCAGAAACTGATCAGAAGAGAGAGAGAGAGAGAGAGAGAGAGATAGCCTGACCGCTTTCTCGTGACTCAAAAAGAAAAGCACCGGCAGTTTCCCGATGTCCCACGAGCAGAGTTTTTACTCTGTTGTACCAACTTCAACCTGCCATTACTTCAAAAGTACTGAACAGATCTTAACCAGATACATTTCTTTGGAAAGCTTATAAGCTTTTTAATGATAGTATTCATGATAGAAAATATTCAAGAGTTAAGCAATGACAGGTTTGGAAACTTGGATGAGCGTCTGCATGGACAGTTTTCACAGCATGGCCAGCGAGTGTCTGATGGGCCTACATTTATTATGGCTTACTGTTTATAGTATTTTTTTAAAAAGTTGAACACATTATTATTATTATTGTTGTTGTTGTTGTTGTTGTAAATAGGTTGAAGTTTTGAAAGCGAAAGAATGACAGGTTATAGCTGCTATAAGGTAAGAGATAACCAGAACGAACTTGTTTTCTTGACTTTCCACAACATTAAATGTACCGTAAATATAAATGGTTAAACAGTACATTATACAACACTTACTTCCTGTCCACTATTTTGATTGGTCAAGCGGCTTTCCAAGTGTGCTGATATTTAGTAGAACAGCACTGGGATGATTCATTGCTTGTATCACTCCCCTTGTCTGTCTTCGTGCCATAAAATTCCACTTCCTAGTTTGAAACACTTACTATGATAATGTTAGCGACATCAGCAAACATGGCAGATAATACTTTTCAGGAATATAACTTTTGACTTCAGCTCATGAGATGAAGATGAAAAGGAAGACGGAAGCACTTTTAACAGCAGTGTAGTATAAAGCAATGTGAGCTAGCCAGCCAGCTGTAAAGTGAGTGTGGCTTCTTTGGGAACTATTTCCACTATTCAAGCAAAAATAAGCAACATTTGGTCATATTGTGTCCAAAATGCCACTGACTCAATATTAATTTCTTATTTAGCTTTGACTGATGTGTAAAAGCAATATCATACTCAAGGTCATGCTGTTGTACTGAATATCAACTACGGTACGAGGCCACATGACCGAATCACTGCTGTGTTGATATTCAGTACAATAACATGACCTCGAGTGTGATATTGCTTCAGTGTATCATTCTTTAATTTTAATTAGTCAGAAAAAACAAGACTTTTTAGTTTGTTTAGCTCAACTTTGTTACTCAATCTCTATTTTGTTTCATTTTAGATTAATACCAAAAATTAAACTGTGTTAGTCACATGTACGTATGCATGTCTGTCTGTCTAGTCCCATCCTCATTGTTGAGGGTTGGGGACCATGGACACAGCATGCACCACTGCTCTCCACCATCTCCTCTCTCTGGCGATGGTTGTACATTCCCCCACTGGTCTCCCCGTCCAGTCTCTGATGTCGTCCGTCCAGCGGCGTCTTTGTCGTCCCCTCGACCACTTCCCATCAATTCTGCCCTCGAGGATGTGGGTGCAGAGATTCTGTGCCCTGATGACATGGCCGAAGTACTGTAGCTTCTGCCTTTTGATGGTTGCCATGAACTGCCGCTCCGTGCCCATTTCTTCCAGGACTGACTCGTTGGTTCTGTGGTCAATCCAGCTGATCCTCAGTGCCCATCTGTAGCAGTCTATCTCGAATGCCATCAGCCTCTTGATGTCCGCAGCTCTCAGGGTCCACGTCTCACAGCCGTACAATGCCACAGGCCATACCAGCGTCCTCAGGCATTTCAGCTTGGTGTTCTTCTGGATAGCGCGGTCCCTCCACAGAGTGGCGAGTGACTGGATCTTGCTGCTCCAAGCCGAGCCCTGATTTCATGGCTGCAATCTGCTGTCTGCTCAATGATGGAACCCAGGTACTTGAACTTCTTCACCTGGTCCAATGTAACACCTCGGCAATGAATGTTAAGTTGTTCTGGCTCCCTGGTGGCTGCCATCACCTTTGTTTACTTGGTGTTGATCTCCAGCTGGTACTCCCTGGAGACTCTGTCAACCTCATCTAGCAGAGCCTGTAATTGTGCTGATGATGTCGCTATCAGCACGATATTGTCGGCGAAGCGTAGGTTGTTCAGCTCCTGGCTGCTGATGGTGATTCCAACCCAGTTGAGTTCATCTGCTGACTATACATCAACATCACCTCCTCGGAGTAGAAGTTGAAGCATATGGGCGACAAAAGGCAGCCCTGTCGTACTCCCTTCCCAATGGTGAACCACTCCGTGAAGTTGTATTCCACTCTGACCGCCCCCTGCTGCCCGCTGTACAGGTTCCTCAGTAGTTTAAATACTGTGCCGCTGACTCCTATCTTCCTCAGCATGTCCCACAGTTTGGAATGACACACTGAGTCGAACGCCTTTTTGTAATTGATGAAGGCCATGTACAGCTGGGTGTTGAATTCCCTTGCCTTCTCCATAATGATCCTGATATTGAAGATCTGGTCCCTCATGCCGACCTTCTTCCAAAAGCCCATTTGCGCCTCCACAAA
This sequence comes from Neoarius graeffei, assembly GCF_027579695.1. NCBI lineage: Eukaryota > Metazoa > Chordata > Actinopteri > Siluriformes > Ariidae > Neoarius > Neoarius graeffei. The sequence continues at coordinate 66,712,374 of NC_083583.1, forward strand.
CTGCTCCTTGGTGGTCTTTTGGGTCCTCTGGAGCAGGACTCGCAGGAGGATCTTGCTGGCGTGACTGATCAGGGCGATGGTGCAGTGGTCTGCACACTCTGTGGCCCCCATGGTCTTTGGAATTGGGATGAACACTGATCTACGGTAAGCCAGTCTGTTGGCCACTCACCTGTCTCCATAATCTTGTTGCACAGCTTGCAGAGCACCTTGGTCATCTCCGGGTTATCGGTCTTGAGAAGCTCTGCTGGAAGGTCATCGATACCCATGGCTTTGTTATTGGGTAGTCTACTGATGGCCTCCTGTACTTCTGATTCCAAGATAACAGGACCTTGTTCTTGTTCTTGGATGTCGTCCGTATCGAGGTTATCGTTGTCGTGATGGAGACTCTCACCGTAGTCCTTCCATCTCCTCAGGATGTCCTGGAGATCTGTCAGGACACGGCCCTCCGTGTCTTTGATGTTCCTCTTTCATGGCCAGAAGCCCTTCCTCAAGGTCTTGATGAGGTCATAGGCCTTCCTCATGTTGTGGTGCTTAAGCCCTACCTCCACTGCAGCACACTGCTCCTCCAGCCACCTCTCCTTGTTCCTTCTGACCTTTCTCTGGACCGCTCTGTCTGCCTCTCTGTATCTCTTCTCCCCGTCTTCAGTGGCCTGCCCATCCTTGAGCTTTCTCCTCCTCTCTATCAGTTGCAAAGTCTCCTCGGACAGCCACTGCTGGTTGGCCCTCCTTGGTTTTCTACCGAGAACCTCCTCTGCTGTGGTCTTGATCACCTCCTTCAGAGCCACAAACATCTCCTCTGGGGGTCGCGCCTCTTCTAGCAGCCGCAGTGCCTTGAACCTGTTATTAACCTCTATGTTGTAAGCTGCCCTTGTGGTTGGCTCGTCAAGAGCACCAAGGTTGAGGCGGACCCTGGTGGTCCAAGGCCTCTCCCTCCTGATCCTGTGCTTGACCGTGGCACCTGCCAGGTTGTGGTCTGAGTCACAGGCAACCCCGGATACACTCGCGAGTTAGTGACACTCCTCAGCCAGTGTCTCTTGATCAAGATGAAGTTGATCTGGTTCCTGTACCTGCCACCTGGGGACTGCCATGTGTAGCACTGCCTCTCCAGATGCTGAAATGCTGTATTGGTGATGAATAAGTCGTTGTCATGGTAGAAGTCTTGCAGTCACTTTCCCGCATCATTTGGTGTTCCCAGCCCATACGGCCCGCAGACATCTCTGTCAGGTGAGTCAGCTCCCACCTTGGCATTGAAGTCTCCTGCAACAAATACGATGTCTTGACTCAGGCATTTGCGCAGGGTGTCTTGTATGGATCCATAGAAGGCCTTCACCGTCTCTTCATCCGCCTCCGTGGTGGGAGCGTAGACTTGGGAGACGTTGAATGGCGAGGCCTTAATCCTGGCATGCAGCACTCTGTCGTTGACTGGCTGGTAGGACAGCATGCTGCTCGAGGCCTGTCCCAAGAAGATGACTCCCACACCAGTTCTGTGGCTGTTTCCACCAGAGTAGATGACCAGCTCTCCTTCTGTTGTGGTGAAGTGCCCAGCACCCATCCAATGAGTCTCCAAAACACAGAGGATCCAGATGTTGCATCGTCTCATCTCGCGGGTGACAATGTGCAGCTTTCCGGTCTGGTAAAGTGTCTGGACATTCCAGGTGCCCAATCGGACACTGTTGCGTAGGTTGAACTCCTTGAACTCCTCTGTGGTCATCGGCAGCGGGCCTCCCTATCGAGTTTGGGCTCGTTGCGTCATCAGCAGTCACAGAGTTGACCATGGCTGTTCCATCCTCTCCTCCAGTAGCCTGTAGAGGGGCAAGCCCCCTGGAGGGTACAAGGCTGCTGCCCCATCTTCTTCTAATTGGTGCTGTGAATCCATAGTACTCTTCGGGTTGATGTCGTTGGTGGGTCTCGAATCCTCTACCGACCAAGGGCAGTTTGTTGGGACAGGACCTGTCCCTTCACCGGCTAGGAAGTCTGACCAGCTACCCTCACCTGGTTTGGCCCCCCGACCAAGAGGGTTTACCGTGGTGCGGCCACTGGAGCCCATCCCAGCTACTTGGAGCCACAGGTGAGAGCTGGGTGCCAGTGTGAGGACCAAAGCTTTCCGTCAGTCCCCTGAAGGAAACTCGGTCACCGTTCCACAAAGGTGCTACCCCCATTGAAACACCCCAAACACCCCATCAGTGTGCAACGTATGCATACTGTAGTTATTACTGACTTTTCAGTACCACATCTAAATTCATACAAATGTTTAAAAACACCAAGGTTAATATGGCATTTGTTTTCAGTGAGAAACCCATAGCTGCTGAAAGCTGCATTAACATTAGCACTCAGATGCCACCATTATACTCTCCATATACTCTGATTCTACTACTATACATGAGAAAATTTATAACGTAAAACTCTGTGTTTGTGATTGCTGTTGAGGATTTTGATTGTCTGAGAGAAAGAAGTGTTGGTACAGTAGACATAATTTCCTCTATGACACTCAGATAGATTCGGCTTCTTCAAGGCTGATTTCTCATCTGAGAATATAAGAAGTTTGTGCTTCAGTGGTTTCTAATGCTGGCCTTCCAGTTGTTTTCAGCTGACCAGCCAGTATTCGGTCACATTAATAGTAATAATAATAATAATAACAATAATGGCGGCACGGTGGTGTAGTGGTTAGCACTGTCGCTTCACAGCAAGAAGGTCCGGGTTCGAGCCCCATGGCCGGTGAGGGCCTTTCTGTGCGGAGTTTGCGTGTTCTCCCCGTGTCCATGTGGGTTTCCTCCGGGTGCTCTGGTTTCCCCCACAGTCCAAAGACATGCAGGTTAGGTTAACTGGTGACTCTAAATTGACTGTAGGTGTGAGTGTGAATGGCTGTCTGTGTCTATGTGCCAGCCCTGTGATGACCTGGCGACTTGTCCAGGGTGTACCCCGCCTTTCGCCCTTAGTCAGCTGGGATAGGCTCCAGCTTGCCTGCGACCCTGTAGAACAGGATAAAGTGGCTAGAGATAATGAGATGAGATGAGATAATAATAATAATGGTGCTATAAATTACAGTATCCTGATGGATTGTGGTGATGAGTCACAATTGTGGCAAACACTGAACATGTTACAAATGAGTAAATTATCTACAGCAATGCCAAATTAGTGTGAACTTAATGAATGAAAATATTTTTACATATTGTACATAATTATACTGCAAGCTGGCCTAGTGGTTAGCGTGTCCACTGCTCAATCGAGAGATCATGAAAGATCAGGTCATACCAAAGACCATTATAAAAATGGTACCTACTGCCATCTGGCAAGGCATGCTGCAATACCGATGTGAGTAGGGAAGTCAAACTCTCACGGTTTCCAGAGGACGAGCCCCCCACTGTAACCCTAGATGTATAGGCAAGAGGCCAAGGGCTATAGAAACAGAGATTGGCACCACACCCATGTGCCTCAAAGAGCTGGTGAGTACTGGGACAGGAGACTGCCTGGGAAGACCAGAGCTTGGCATGGAAGGGACTTTGACTTTTCACTTGACTGTCAGTTTAGCAAGGCACGCTACAATACAGATGTGAGTCACAAGTCAAACTCTCACGGTTACCAGAGGACTAGCCCCCCCCACTGTAACCCTAGCTGTATAGGTGAGAGGCTGAGGGCTATAGAAACAGAGGTTGGCGCCACACTCATGAGCCTCAAAGAGGTGGCTAGTACTGGGGCTGGAGACTGCCTGGGAAGACCAGATCCTAGCATGGAAGGGACTTTGTCTTTTCCCTTGACTGCCGTTTAGCAAGTCGTAAGTCAAACTCTCGCGGTTACCACAGGACTAGCTCCCCACTGTAACCCTAGCTGTGTAATAGGTGACAGGCTGAGGGCTTTACAAGCAGAGATTGGCACTGCCCAGTGCACCTTAAGGGCCTACTAGGTTGGGAGACTGCCTGGGAAGACCAGGTCCTGGCACGGGAAGGAAAAAACTTTTTTTTTTTACCTAATTATTTGAAACTAAATCTATCAGATGTACGTAATTCTCCATTATCTCCACAACATACCGTAGATTCTAACTGTCCAGGCTATGCCAGAATCATTTAAAAGGAGAATTTGATGCAGGTGGCACTTTTCCTGTGCCTTCCACAAGTCAAAAACATTGTGCTCACGTTTATTAACTCATTATCCACGGGGTGATGAGCTAAAAATAGTGTGGGAAGTTCTCATAGTGGCCTCATAGCCATTCCACCAAAGACATAAACAGTTCAGTGCAGCGTTTATAGAGAAATTAATGCCAGGCTTTGTGATCATGGAGATGAGCCAGCTGTCTGCTGGCAAGAATGGGAACCCAGTTCTCTGTGTTGCTGTGGGATATCTGATGAAGTGGGCTGGAAAACTAGGAGTGTTTGAATGCATTATTTTAATAAAGAATAATATTTATGCTCTGATTGCAATTTCCTACACGTCAAGTTCAAGAAAAGATGCTGAAATTCAAAAGTTATAAAAACATTTTACAATTGGGCTATGTCTATAATGGCTGCTCTGGAGAAGAGATACACAGTGTGGCCAAAAGTATGTGGATGGCTGACCATCACACCCATATGTGGTTTGTCTCCAAACTGTTGCCACAAACTTGGAAGCACACAATTGTTTAGAATCTCTTTTGTCTTTGCATGCTGTAGCTTTGCAATTTCCCTTCTCTGCATCTAAGAGGGTGGCACTGTGGTGTAGTGGTTAGCACTGTCATCTCACAGCAAGAAGATTCTGGGTTTGAGCCCAGTGGCCAATGGGGGACTTCCTGTGTGGAGTTTACATACTCTCTCTGTATCTGTGTGGGTTCCCTCCGGATGCTCTAGTTTCCTCCCACAGTCCAAAGACATGCATGTTAGGTTAATTGGTGGCTCTAAACTGACCGTAGGTGTGAATGGTTGTTTGTCTCTATGTGTCAGCCCTGCAATGATCTAGCAACTTGTCCAGGGTGTACCCTGCCTCTCACCCATAGTCAGCTGGGATAGGATCCAGCTTGCCTGTGACCCTGCACAGGATAAGCAGTTATGGATAATGGAATGGATAATGAATGAATGGATGCATCTAAGAGGCCCAAACCTGTTCCAGAGCTCCATGAAGACATGGTTTGCTGAGTTTGGTGTAGAAGAACCTGAGTGTCCTGTACAGAGCCCTGACTGAACTCAACCCCACTGAACACTTTTGGGATGAACAGGAACACTGACTGAACCCTAGACCTCCTCACCCAACATCAGTATCTGATCTCACTAATGCTCTTGTGACTGAATGAACACAAATCACCAGAGCCACACCCCAGAAACTAGTGGAAAGACTTTGCGGTTGAGTGGAGGTTATTATAAGAGAAAATCTGGAATGGAATGCGAGATTCTTTTGCCATATAGATGACTTGCAACCACGTGATCAAAATGTGCTACATCATGAGCGTCCGCCATAATGGTGGATATACAAAGCAACTAGGATGGCAGCTGCTGAAAGCATGTCTGTAAACAATGCTGAATTTTCTCAGTATTACCACAATTTGAACGGTCGAGAGAAGATAGATATGTGTGGTTTTGATCCATATTATTTAAAAAAGTCAGGCTTTTCCAAAGATAAGACGCTTCTACTGACCATCAAGTACAAATACAGGTCATTTCGTCCCATGACCATTTCGTCCAAAGCCTTTTCATATGCACTATGAATTATTTTATATTTCAGGTATTTGTTTGTTCAAAAAAAGGAGGAATTCTCAATGGAATTTGAATGAAGCAAAACACATTTGTCAAGCAAATGAGTGCCATAGGATGGATCATGTTAAATCTTTAGGCACCAAGCAGCGCTTTTGCTGGGGCTTTGCTCGCAAATCCCAGGCTAAGGCATGGTCCTACCAACCCAAGACTGTGCTCTTTCCAAGGGGGAGGCTTAGAGGGAGGTGCCTGTAAAATTTGGCTTTGCTGTGAGCTCCATTGGCCGAATTATTAATTTTTAAAGCCAGCTAGATAATGTTAAATCTTTAGGTGCCGAGCAGCACTGTCACAGGGCTTTCATTCACGAACACCGTAATACCTGAAATCTAAAATAATTGATAGTGCATCTGAAAAAGGTTTTGGACATAATATCTTAACTATTGGATGAAGTGGTCATTGGACAACGTGTCCTGATCCCTTCGTTTCCTCTCCGTACTAAGCCTCAGAGTTTCCTCGCCCTCTTTCTGAATCACGGATGGAATTCTAAAAAATTGGAATGTGCCACAGTCACGAGTACTGTTGTGACTACAACCATATACTGTACAGCACAAAGACATGGCATAGCTAAAAGAATGCTTAAAGCAGCAGAAAAACAAATAGAGTCACCCATGCGTGACTATGTTTTGTCTGGATTGTTGGTGTATTTGTATATCCACCAACATGGCCGACATCCGGGTTTCTATTTTGCTTTGATGTCACTTGCAAGTCAAGGATAGTCTGCCAAAAGCTAAGCTATTTGTCTCAGGACCAAGGTATCAGAACACTTCTCCATTTCCAAATTATCTCAAGTTGTAGAGAGATATACCTTCCAGTTTGTGCATACTCAGATTGTAATTAATGACCTTGCTTGTTCTGAAAGTCACTTCCTGTTGTGGGGCCTAATGGCCCTTTGGCAGTCTGCTAGATCGTCTCATCTCATCTCATCTCATCTCATCTCATCTCATCTCATCTCATCTCATCTCATCTCATCTCATTATCTCTAGCCGCTTTATCCTTCTACAGGGTCGCAGGCAAGCTGGAGCCTATCCCAGCTGACTACGGGCGAAAGGCGGGGTACACCCTGGACAAGTCCTGCTAGATCGTACCACTTGTAATAGAAGTGGAGGAGGTTATACAAGTACAAGAAGTTTGTAAAGGGGAAAAAATAGGTGCAGGTTTAGAAAACCTGACAAACTATTGTAGTGAGTGTGGATGGAGGAGAGTGTACGGTGTCTTAAAGAGCTACAAGAAAGAAATAGCACATTATTAATGAACACAAAGCAAACCGTATGACATGAGCTTCAGATTAAGAGCTGTAGAGTAAAACATTAATGACCGTGACTCAAGCATTAATGTGAGCTCATCAACATTTATACCATATGAAATAGGGTTCACACGGTGGCCACATTACTCATATGGAACGTCTTTATAGCCTTTATAGCAAAGCTTTAGGGTTTAATGTACACACCCCACTTCCTCATAATCTTCCACAATGAGAAAGAATCTGTTTCACTCAGCAAACTAGAAAAAGATGCTTTCACACGAAAGGCTTATCCAGTGTCAAAAGGGTTTAGAGGTGTTTTAATGTCTTTAGTATTGTTCGACAATGTAGAAAATACAAAAAAAAGAAAAAGAAAAAAATGAATGAGTAGGGGTGTACAAATTTTTGACTGGTAATGTATCAGAAAAAAAGAAAGAGAAAAAAACAGCACTTCAATGCTAAAACCAAAAACCAGATTGTATTATTATTTGCATCTGAAAAGAATTTTAGCACACTTAGATTTTGCCTAAAGCAATAAATGAGACTTACACTCACCGGCCACTTTATTAGGAACACCCATGCATCCACCTGCTGTTTTGTGCAGTTCTCTAATCAGCCAATCCCTTGACAGCAGCACAATGCGTCAAATCATGCAGATACAAATCAAGAGCTTCAAAGACATGCAGATTAGGTAAAATACCCAGCCACTGGGTTTGTACAAGACAGTGCGTGCTTAGTGCCGGTCCCAAGCCCAGATAGATTGAAGGCCCAGTGTGAGATTAGCGTGAGGTAAACCGGTTATTAAACTTCTGAAAATAAATAAATAAATAAATAAATAAAAGTTTATAAGAGCTTCATTTAATGTTCACAATGTTCAAACATCAGAATGGGAAAAATTGTGATCTCAAAGAAGTGTGACTTTCTTTCACTTGTGGCATGGGTGTTGGTTTGAGCCAGATGGGACTGGTTTGAGTATTTCAGAAACTGCTAATCTCCTGGGGGTTTTCACACACAACAGAGTGTCTCTAGAGTCTCTAGAGTTTACACAGAGAGAATGGTGTGAAAAACAAAAAACACTGAGTGAGTGACAGTTCTGTGGGTGGAAACAATGCCTTGGTGATAAGAGAGTTCAGAGGGAAATGGACAGATTGGGTTGAGCTTTTTTTCCAGGAAGGCTATAGCAATTCATATAATCACTCTTTACAACCATGATGAGCAGAAAAGCATCTCAGCATGCAACAGAAAACAGACTAGCACATTGGGTTCCACTACTGCAGCCAAGAACAAGAATCTTAGGGTGTATTCAGACCAGGGTAGTTCGATAGTTCACTTGCTTTGGTCCGAACCAAATGTTTTTTTTATTTTTTCATTTTGGTGCAGTTCGCTTTCACACTGTACATTTTAGTAAGCGGACCAAAATCTGTCAACAAAGCCCTGAGGTCATTCAGCTATTGGTCAGAGACGACACGCGCACAAAGCGTTAAGTTCAAAAGTAGTCATGGAGGCTTTCCGTGCTGTTATTCTTTTTAATGTCATCAAAGCTATATGTTTTTTCCAGTTTTTACTGTTTTCACAATTGTGCGATTACTATGCTGTTGTACAAGTAATTTATCAACGACGACGACAAAGGGCAAGGCAGCTACGGAGAATAGTACTGATGAGTGCACATCATGTTGTGACAGTTCTGGCTCTTCACGCAATAGATGAATTTCTTTTTTGCATCGCTAGTACCTCCACTTTTTGAAAGAATGTCCCTGATTTTAATGTAGGTCTGATGGAATTTCTTCACTTTTAGCCGACATTGTTCTGGGGAGCGCGTGAACCCCTTCTCCTTCATTTTCTCACTGAATACAGCAAACACGTCGGCATTTTTGTGTGTTCTCTCCAAAAGCTCAGATATGTGGACATCTGCCCATATATCCACAAGGGTACGCGTTTCTTCCTCGGCCCACGTTAGCCCCTACTCATTTTTTGTACTCTGTAGTCTAGCCTACCACTGGTCTGAATCAGTGGCGGCTGGTAGTCTTTCAAACAGGGGAGGCTGGTCGGTTACGATATTTCCAGATTTTAAAAGAAAAAACATCAATTTTGCCCATACTCTTGCCTCTGATCTGGCTGATTGTTGGCAGGGTCACAAACTGTGAAATAACAGGTTCTTTTGGCCCATTAGCCTACTGTCCAATATACATGATGGTGGTGTTGAGGGGGTATATTTTAACATTTTATATTTTAAAATTGTGGCATGTTGTTTAAAAATTGATCATTATTGAAAGCAGCTTTTTGTCAGGAACCTCAGCAGTAGAGCTGGGTGCCACACATTTCAATGACACTTTCCCTATATTTTACTTATTTTGACTGAGAAATGTTTTATTGACAATTTTGATAACCCTTCACTTTTAATCCAGGTCTGTAGTGTGAAATGTTCTCGGCTGTGTTTTTGTTTAAAAATGTTTTCCAAATTGTAGCTGTGTTTAATTCATATCCAGAAAATATATATTCCAATATAATATACCCAGCATAAACATTTTAAATAGATTCTATATTTTTGGTCCATCCATGGCATATTACTTAAAGTAGCCTATTTACTGTTGTTGATGTGGGTCACTTGCTGTTAGCCAATTCACTTTCTCGTATCAGGAGAGCTGAAAGGAACGAGTATTATTCCCTACCTTTTTCACCAAGTCATTTTGAGGCGTTGGTCTACCCTGCTCTTTAATTTTAATTTTTTCCTCGAAAGGAAGACTGGCAAATGGCTTCGCCAAAATTAAATCAACAATGCTTCGCATCCGTGCGCAGCTTTCTTGCTAGCTGACTAGCCCCCTCAAGTTCAAGTTCAGTCACTCAAATAAACGCAATTTCTGGAACTAAGATAGCAAACTTGACAACACTATATTTACACTTTATTTACAATGAAAATATATATAAACTAAAAAAGCTGGTAGAAACCGTATGTAATGAATGAAATTGAAATATAAGCTGATCTCTTACTATAGAGTGCTTCGAGATCAGCGCAAACCTGGTGGCGGCCATATTGGAAGTCAAACGTCGCTGTGTCAGTGCATTGTTGTTGCTCAGCGAAGCAAAATGCCGAATACGTGTGTCATTGTTGGCTGTAGTAGCCGGGGGAAAAGGGTGGCAAAAGCTTCCACAGACTCCCTAAAGTCGTGACTAACCAGGGAATTGCAGCACAGGAGAAAAGCGAGCAGAGGAGACGACAGTGGCTGGCTGCCATCAACCGATCAAATTTAGGACAACTTGACTGTATCCAGATTTGTTCTGATCACTTTGTTACAGGTAGGTTAAATTGTCTTGAATTTCATAGTTACTAAAATAAATGTGATACAAACTATTATCTTTTCTATGTACTTTCAGCAATGATTAATGGATATATTTGTCACAGATTAGGTAGCTTATGTCTACTGCAGTGCATTGTTGCATCAAATGGCGTTTAAGATCTAGGCCTAGTAATGTTTATGTACACATGCTGTTAGTACAAGTTACATACTAGGTCTACATTTTATTCACTGACTAAAATAATTGATAATTATGCGGCAACAAGCTGGGGTCAGCTTTCCATTCCTTCTCACTAACAGTGTATGGATCTACATTCCCAATGAAACGTACCTTCTCAGCATAACGCTCCCGTGCATGCTTATCCAAACTTTCACAGTAGTGCTCCATCACTTCAGATGTCTAAATTCTTAAAAAATCAAAGCTTCTAAGCCTTCTAACGGGGAAACGAATCGGTGAATGTGTACTCTATGATGTGTACTCTATGCGCGCTCTGGAGCGAGTGACTTCCAAGATGGCCGCGCCGACCGCATGGTTACTATTTTTAGCATCATCTCAGAGCACTCTATACGCCACAGCACTTGCGAATCCGCATGGGACTGAACTGAAATTCACCGCTGCCTGTCTATATTTGAAACGAGCTGTCAATCAAAGAAAATATCCGGCCGCTTTCACCAATCACCAGTCTCCTCGCGGAAACTGCCATGTCCCTCCCATGTGAGGCTCGGAGTCCGTGGGCGGGCGTTTTCGCAGTATTTGTCCAATAATTGTCTTGCATTTTGAGATTGAAAAGTGCATAGCTCCCAAATGCCATTGAAGTCCACTGAGGCTGCGCTGCATCGCGCTGTCACGAGGGGGAAAAACTCACGCACACATTAAAGTTATAAGGGAATGATTTCGCACTGTAGTGGGTTGAGCACATATATTTCTGTGATTCTGGATCTGAAATAGCAATGTTATAAGGTCGGCTATAACATAAGCCTAGCGCAATTCATCCTACACGATGTTCGTCATTCTTAGAGGAGGCTGAGCCTCCCTCGTTGTCTTAGAGCAATCGCCCGTGGTCTGAATGACTGAATGACTGTTGTAAGGTTCCCTTGACAACCGAAATAGTGTTTGCACTTTGCGGTGGAGTGTCAAGACTCTGCTTCCCATAATGCTCGACAAACGACGGAAGCTCCCGAGGTACAAAAAAGCAAAACTGTCGGATTAGGTCTGGTCTGCTTTCACACCTCCAAAAGATCCGCACCAGGGTTCCTTTGGTCCGGACCGAGTCCAACCTTGCAGCTCGGTCTCAGTCCACTTGTTTGGTCTGGACCAGAGTTCGGTGGTTTGTATTCAGACCAACCCAAAAGGTCCGGACCAAGGGAAATTTGGTTTGTTTGGTCGTTTAGTCCAGACCAAACAACGTAGGTGTGAATACGCCATTAGAATCAAGAACAAGTTCCTATTAAAGTGGCCAATGAGTAGGTACTGCCTGGAAAGGTAGTGTACTGTTCTTGAAGACATTTTCACCTACAGTACCGTGGCGTTTTCACATTTTCTTATGTTCTTATTTTCTGGTTGGAAGAAGGCACTGACTCGCTCTGTAAGGTAAAGCGCATTTGTGAGTCATACACATTAATAATTAGCAAGACAGAAGAATTGAGGTGAAGAAAGGCCTTGGAATTAATACAAGTTTTATAGTTACTAGTAATGTAACTATAGTACTTAATAGTACTTAATAGTCAGGTATTAAGTACTTTATAGTACTTAATACATGACTAGAGTTGTACTTAATAAACTGGCAATTCAATTCTCTATATACAGTAGAATTAAATATTAACCATATTTACACATAGTACTGTCCAAAACTCTTAGGCCCCCTATTGTTTTTTTTTCATACAAACTTTGTTATAGATTTCTATTTTATGACTCCTACATTATCAAGTCACATTACAAAAACATTTTAGAGTCCAAATGTTTGTTCATTTTCCAGCACAAAATTAAATGTTACAAAGAAAAAAAAAGTTTGAGTAGCATCTGAGAAGCATATTCCGTAAGAGAGCACTTTTCAGATTAAAAAAGAAAGCATAATGAAGGCTACTGGGTTTTGGTGCAAAATTAAGAAGCGAGTGTGACAGTCAAAGTGTCCAGAAGAACTGTGGCTGGTTCTGTAAGATGCTCAGTAAAACCTACAACTCATTTCCTTATCAAACTGCAGTCATTGGACCAAAGGGTTGTCTCACACCAAATATCGACTTTATTTCATTTATTATGGATTACTGCTTATAGTATTTTTTTAAATATTGAAACATTTAATTTCATTATTTTTAAGCCATTTTTGGTCGACAGCATTTCTTTACATGTACCTAAGACTTTCCCTGTGTCCGAAATCACTCACTACTCACTATATAGTGGACTATATAGTGCAGCAATAAGTGAAAGTTTGTGAACCCTTTAGAATTTTCTATATTTCTGCATAAATATGACCTAAAACATCATCAGATTTTCACACAAGTCCTAAAAGTAGATAAAGACAACCCAGTTAAACAAATGAGATAAAAAATATTATACTTGGTCATTTATTTATTGAGGAAAATGATCTCATATTAGATATCTGTGAGTGGCAAAAGTATGTGAACACTTGCTTTCAGTATCTGGTGTGACCCCTTTGTGCAGCAATAACTGAAGCTAAACGTTTCCGGTAACTGTTGATCAGTCCTGCACACTGGCTTGCTGCATGACCCACCTTCTCTTGAGATTCAGTTCATGGACAGATGTCCTGACATTTTCCTTGAGAATTCGCTGGCATAAATCAGAATTAATTGTTCCATCAATGATGGCAAGCTGTCCTGGCCCAGATGCAGCAAAACAGACCCAAACCATGATACTACCACCACCATGTTTCACAGATGGGATAAGGTTCTTATGCTGGAATGCAGTGTTTTCCTTTCTCCAAACAGAACGCTTCTCATTTAAACCAAAAAGTTCTATTTTGGTCTCATCCATCCACAAAACATTTTTCCAATAGTCTTCTGGCTTGGCCACATGATCTTTAGCAAACTGCAGATGAGCAGCAATGTTCTTTTTGGAGAGCAGTGGCTTTCTCCTTGCAACCCTTCCATGCACACCATTGTTGTTCAGTGTTCTCATGATGGTGGACTCATGAACATTAACATTAGCCAATGTGAGAGAGGCCTTCAGTTGCTTAGAAGTTACCCTGGGGTCCTTTGTGACCTCGCCGACTATTACATGCCTTGTTCTTGGAGTGATCTTTGTTGGTTGACCACTCCTGGGGAGGGTAACAATGGTCTTGACTTTCCTCCAATCTGTCTGACTGTGGATTGGTGGAGTCCAAACTCTTTAGAGATGGTTTTGTAACCTTTTCCAGCCTGATGAGCATCAACAATGCTTTTTCTGAAGTCCTCAGAAATCTCCTTTGTTCATGCCATGATACACTTCCACAAACATGTGTTGTGAAGATCAGACTTTGATAGATCCCTGTTCTTTAAATAAAACAGAGTGCCCACTCACACCTGATTGTCATCCCATTGATTGAAAACACCTGACTCTAATTTCACCTTCAAATTAACTGCTAATCCTAGAGGTTCACATACTTTTGTCACTCACAGATATGTAATATTGGATTATTTTCCTCAATAAATAAATGACCAAGTATAATATTTTTGTCTCATTTGTTTAACTGGGTTCTCTTTATCTACTTTTAGGACTTGTGTGAAAATCTGATGATTTTTTAGGTCATATTTATGCAGAAATATAGAACATTCTAAAGGGTTCACAAACTTTCAATCACCATTTTAGTGAGCTTGCCATTTTATAGTGCTGTCTGAATGTATAGTGAGAATTATTACACCCTATATAGTGCACTCAAAGTGTCCCACAATGCATTGTGAAAAGTAGTGTATAACCGATGGGCACTAACGAAGCGATATATCCCATCATGCATTGCGGTAGTGCTGAAAGAAAAAAAGTGTGTTGGGGTGAACGGACGGAGGAAGAAACACATTATAAATGGACATTCAAGTACAATTAAAAATAGTAAGAGAATAGAAAATAAGGTCAAATTGAATAAGACAGATAAAATACTTGATTTAATAAAAGGCAAAGAAGAAAATATTCAGCCTTGATTTAAAAGAACTGAAAGATGCAGCAGACACAAAGTACTTTGTATTTATTAATGTGGGAAATGCGCTGAGTATAATCTGTATTTATTATTTTGTAAAGCCTCCAGCCGACTGATCAGGCATGTTTTAATTGTGCGACGGTAATGACGTAAATAACGGCATCCAAAAGTGTTTTTTTTCCTTTCATCTTTCCAGTGAGCTCACTATATAGTCCTCTATATAGTAATTCCCTATATAGTGAGTAGGGAGCAGTGAATGAGTAATTTCGGACACAGGATTTTGAAGTGCTGTATATATATATAGTATATAGATCAGCTGGATAGTACAGTGGTAATGCTCACTGACTACGACACAGGAGATCGGGGTTCGAATCCTGGTCGGGGCAAAACATCATCCAGTAAGGGTCCTTAGGCAAAACCCCTCATGATATATCAGCCTACCTCAGGAATGAGTTACTGCCAATTCCTTTCTGTGCCTCGCTCATGTATTGAGCCACATGCTTACTCATTTTTGCCGCAATGATGCCTGACAGGGCCTTCCATGTTGTGCAGAGACAGGTAATTGGCCGGTAGTTGGATGGGATGGGTCCCTTCTGGGGGTCCTTCATGATTAGGACTGTCCTGCCTGTCCAGCCATTCTGGGTGGGTTCCATCCCTCAGCAGCTGGTTCATCTGTGCTGCTAGGTGTTCATGGAGTGCAGTTAGCTTCTTCAGCCAGTACATATGGATCATATCGGGGCCTGGTGCTGTCCAGCTCTTCATCTTTGACACTCTTTCTTGGACATCTGCCATTGAGATGGTTACTGGTTCTTGTTCTGGGAGGTTGCTGTGGTCAGCTCTTAGGTCCACTAACCATTGGGCATCGGTGTTGTGTGATGCCTTTCTTTCCCATATGTCTTTCCAGTATTTTTCCACCTCAGCTCTTGGTGGGTCTGACCGGTTGTTGTTCCCCTGCCATTGAGAGTACACCTTGGCTGGTTCAGTGGAGAACAGCTTGTTTATTCTCCTGGCCTCTCCTTCCTTGGTGTATCTCCTCAACCGGGTGGCCAGAGCTGTTAGTCGCTGTTTGGCAGTTTCGAGTGCCTCTGGTATGGAGACTGAGTTGTACTTCCTGGGCGCCCCTTTATTCACCATGTTCCCTTTCTGTAGTTCAGCTAGCTGGCTAACTTCTCTCCTTGCTGCCTTTATCTTGGCCTCTAATCGTCTCTTCCATGGTGGATACTGTTTGTTATGTCCCGAGCCCACCTTGTGTCCAAGCATCTCCATGATTACTGTTGCTGTACTGTGTATCAGCTTGTTGGTCTCAGTGATGGTTCTTGTGGAGATTGTCTTCAGAGCAGCATTCACATCTACTAGTAGATCTTCTGAAGGTACTTGGCAACTCAGCTTCGGTATTCGTCGGGGGCTCCAGGTTTCCAGTTGGGTCACGATCTTCCTTCTCAGGTCAGCAGCTCTTGTGTTGAGGCTGTTAGGTGTTGGGGCTTGGTACCCAATCTCTGGTTGTGGGGATGATGACATCTCCCCGCTGACCTGTCTTCCTGGCTCCCCCTTGCCGTAGCATCGTTGTTGTATTTCATTAATCTCTAGTTGTGATAGCAGATTTCGATTATGGATGTTGGAACACTGGGCTAATAGCTGTTTCTTTGTTAGCCTTGATTGTGGGTTTCGAAGTATCCAATGGTCCCAAGGAGCCAAGCACCAGCTACTGGCCGATAGAACAGTCGCCCGAGACTGTAAGAAGAGACAGACCAACCTGTGCACTGCCTGGATTGACTACAAGAAAGCCTATGACTCAATGCCACACACATGGATACTGGAATGTCTGGAACTGTATAAGATCAACAGGAACCTAAGGACCTTCATACAGAACTCAATGGAAATGTGGAAGACAACCCTAGAGGCCAACTCAAAACCCATTGCCCAAGTCAACATCAAGTGCGGCATATACCAAGGAGATGCGCTATCACCACTGCTGTTCTGCATAGGCCTGAACCCCCTCAGTCAGATCATCACGAAGAGCGGCTATGGGTACCGATTCCGTAGTGGGGCAACAATCAGCCACCTGCTCTACATGGATGACATCAAGCTGTATGCCAGGAACGAGCGAGAAATAGACTCGCTGATCCACACCACCCGGATCTACAGCGATGACATAGGGATGTCATTCGGATTGGACAAGTGTGGCCGGATGGTCTCAAAGAGAGGCAAGATGATCCGGACTGAAGGGATTAACCTACCAGAGGGCAACATAGGTGATATCCAAGACAGCTACAAGTACCTTGGCATCCCACAGGCTAATGGAAACCATGAAGAGGCCACAAGGAAGTCAACTACAGCCAAATACCTCCAGAGAGTAAGGCAGGTCCTGAAAAGTCAGCTGAATGGTAAAAACAAGGTCCGAGCCATCAACATGTACACACTACCAGTCATCAGATACCCCGCTGGTATCATAAACTGGCCAAAGGAGGAGATAGAAGCCACAGATATCAAGACTAGAAAGCTCCTCACCATGCATGGAGGGTTCCACCCCAAGTCCAGCACCCTGAGACTATACACTAAGCGGAAAGAGGGAGGCCGAGGGCTAGTGAGCGTCAAGACCACGGTCCAGGATGAAACATCAAAAATCCGAGAATACATCAGAAAGATGGCCCCAAAGGATGAACTGCTAAGTGAATGTCTCAGGCAGCAGAACCCTGATGAGAGTGCAGAGGAGGAGGAGGAGGAACAGACAACCTGGAGAGACAAACCCCTACATGGCATGTACCACCGTCAGATAGAGGAAGTGGCTGATATCAAGAAATCCTACCAGTGGCTGGATAATGCAGGACTGACAGACAGCACAGAGGCACTAATCATGGCAGCACAAGAACAGGCCATAAGCACAAGAGCCATAGAGGCCAGGATCTACCAGAGTAGATCAGACCCAAGATGCAGACTGTGCAAAGAAGCCCCTGAAACAGTCCAGCACATAGTAGCAGGGTGTAAGATGCTAGCTGGATCAGCGTACATGGAGAGGCACAACCAAGTGGCTGGGATAGTATACAGGAACATCTGCAACCAGTATGGAATAGAAATACCCAAGTCCCAATGGGCCATACCACAGAAGGTGGCTGAGAACAACAGGGCCAAGATTCTGTGGGACTTCAGCTTCCAGACTGACAAACAGATCCTGGCTAACCAACCGGACATAGTGGTGGTGGACAAAGAGCAGAAGAGGGTGGTGGTGATAGATGTGGCGATCCCAGCTGACGCCAACATCAGGAAGAAGGAACATGAGAAACTTGAGAAGTATCAAGGGTTGAAAGAGCAGCTGGAACAGATGTGGAAGGTCAAGGGTTGCGTGGTCCCCGTGGTAGTGGGGGCACTTGGGGCAGTAACCCCCAAACTGGGAGAGTGGCTCCAGCAAATCCCAGGAACAACATCTGAAGCCTCAGTCCAGAAGAGCGCAGTCCTAGGAACATCGAAGATACTGCGCAGAACCCTCAAACTCCCAGGCCTCTGGTAGAGGACCCGAGCTTGAGGATGACATGGATACCACCCCCCCGCCGGGGGTGAGAAGGAGATTTTATATATATATATATATATACGAAAGGGGCCGCACGGTGGTGTAGTGGTTAGCGCTGTCGCCTCACAGCAAGAAGGTCCTGGGTTCGAGCCCCGTGGCCGGCGAGGGCCTTTCTGTGCGGAGTTTGCATGTTCTCCCCGTGTCCGCGTGGGTTTCCTCCGGGTGCTCCGGTTTCCCCCACAGTCCAAAGACATGCAGGTTAGGTTAACTGGTGACTCTAAATTGACCGTAGGTGTGAGTGTGAATGGTTGTCTGTGTCTATGTGTCAGCCCTGCGATGATCTGGCGACTTGTCCAGGGTGTACCCCGCCTTTCGCCCGTAGTCAGCTGGGATAGGCTCCAGCTTGCCTGCGACCCTGTAGAACAGGATAAAGCAGCTAGAGATAATGAGATGACATGAGATATATATATAATTTTTTTTGCCATGTACACTTTTGTTTACAGTTCCACATATATTTCTCACACTTCTCACATGTCTGTTTTATAATAAATGTACTTCATTTATAGTGTTAAGTTGCTCATGTGATTTGTACACGTACATTTTGAAAGAATATTTCCATTTTTATTTTATTACTATTATGTTTCTGTCTGTATGTGTACTTTTTTCAAAACAAATTTCCTAATTATTTTTATAATTTTATTTTATATTATTTTGAGCACACACACGCACGCACACACACAAGCCCCCTTACAGATTAATAAAGTTGGTCTTATGTTTTGTTATACATTCCAGAGAACACAACGTGGGTTTCTGTTATATGAATAAATGCATTGTTTTTTTTTTTTGTTTTTTTTTTGTTGCTCTTGAAAAAAAAACCAAACAAACAAACCTAGTTGTCTATAATTAACAATTGTGAAAACATATGGCATGTTTTGTGATATATAATTGCAATACTTTCACATCAGAGTGTTCTTAACATAAGAAATGTTGCAGTTTCTTTTTCGTTTTTACTGCCAGCTGAGTGTTTTGAACTCCCATCTTTTGGCCCCAGACTGGGTTCATCCCTGCATTGATTAAAGGTTTGCTTTGCTGCCTGAGGGGGCTCAGAGAATAAGCAACTTCCTGTAGTTTAAGGCCAGTGATTAAGCAGCCAAGTCCTTTATCTTCACCAAGCCCAGAGCCTTTGTAAGTGCTACATGCCTCACTTCACCTCTCTGAGAGTGCAGAGAGAGAGAGAGAGAGAGCAGGAAAGGGAGACAGAGCTGGTCTCCTCAAACATACAAGCTTAATAATAGGCCCTGCATTGTCGGCCACTCCATTGTTGCTCATCTGGGGTAACAGTGGTACGACCCAGTCGCCATAAAAATCCCTCCAAGCCTACACTTTGCACCAGGGAGCTGTTCTCTAATTATGCTGCCATTAAGACACTCCAGCCGTAATTAGACACCATTTTCATGTGCCTTCTTTGCATGAGAATCGGAAGCCGTGTTGTCAGAATCGGCCATTTCCGTAGGATGGGCCGGTGGTGTAAAAACAGCACAGGACAGCTTGGAGGCCCGGATTGTGTTTAGTTAGGTCAGAGCTGTGTTTAACAACAAATATTTGCTCTAGTTATAGATGCAGATTTTGCGGGTAAATAAAAACCCACTGTAAACATATTAGATGTTCTATTTGGGAAAAATGAAAAGTTGATCTTTCCTTTTAAATGATGTGTCGGATTTTCTTAATATTTTTATGTTGGATACACGATCAGAAAAGTAAAGGCAATCAGGCAAGACACTGGATGCAGTAAATAAAATAGGGAAATTATACTTTAAAAACAGTCAGTTGTTTGTAATAAAAACATAATTCCTAAAAAAATTGACATATGGTGTTTATGTGTAAAAAAAGAATTATACAGTCATTAAATCATTAAAAGCCAAATAAGTATTTTTTTAATGAAATAAACTGCTCACATCAATAGTTTGTTTTATTATTTACAGGATGTACTTTCACATTGTGGTTTTTTTTTAGGTTCACGAGTTTTTGTTTGTATAATTTATAAATTATATAATTATATGGTTGTATGTGTGCATGCAAATTTTTATTATTATTATTATTATTATTATTATTATTATTATAAAGAAAGGAAAAGCAACAAGAGTAATGTTCATGGGACCCGCAGGAGGCCTCTTCAGGCTCCGAAGACATGGCGCACTGATCCTCCCCCATTCTCGTCGTGATGAATGGAGATGACACAGAGAGCTTGAAGGCCTCCACCTGGCGAGCACCTCCCTTTGTCTGGGCCTGACGATATGATCTGACCCTGGGAACGAGAGGCCCCTCTTGTGTGACCTCTCCTCCTCAGCTCAGCTCATATACACAGAGATCACCACTGAACAGGATTATTGTGCTTTCGGCTCGTACGAGACGATCTCCATCTCAAAGGCTTGCTCGTGAATAAATGAATAAATCGGGGGAAAAAAATTTAAACAGTGCAAAATATTACTCGGGTATAACTTTCAAAAGGATGTTTTTATGGACTCTGTGAAAAGGATTATTACACAGTACTAGAAATTTCTATGTGATTCCTTACATTACAAGAAATTGTTTACAAGCATTGCATAGTACTTTTTTTAAAGACAATAATTGACTTAATTTAAGCTCTTTTTATATGTTTCAAATTTCTTTGTACAATTATAATTGCTAATGGGTGCAATGACATTTGTGGGAAGTGTTTCGATAAGAATAGGAGCTGCAGAATAATAATAATGCTTTCTGTGTTAATAATTTAGAACAACAGTCATTTCTACATTTCTACATCCTGTTTGTGTCTCTGACGTGTGCGTGTGCATGTGTGTGACAGAGAGAGAGAGAGAGAGAGAGAGAGAGGACGTCTGCAGGGCAGCTGTGTTGAAGCTGTCTCCATTCTTACAGGATGCGACATGGCTGTCAAAGTGTGTGTTCATCACTCATGTACTCCACAGCTCAGGATTTAGGCTTGTGTTTCTCCACAAAAACACTATTGTTTTCAATGAATTAGTTTACATGTATAATGGAAGATTTTTTAAAGCAAATGCTAAATGTTTACCTGCAATGCTAATTTCATTTTTAATCCAACTGCATAATCAGACATAAAAACAACACAATAACAATTAAAATCAATAAGCAGGTCATATTATTATTATTATTATTATTATTATTATTATTATTATTATTGATTGTAGATTCAAGAGTTTTTCACATGCAACCACAACAACAACAACAACCATGACAACAAAATCAAAATATGTACTCATTAATGTCTTGCTTTAATCTCAAACCATTTTAGAAAAGTCAACATTGGAGCTAAAAATCTTGAACTAGGATGTCGATTGTTGAATTTTCACAGAAAAGGCTGTGCCTGAGCTCAGAGAGGTCCTGCATGCCGTGTGTGCGGCCATGTTAAATGTTAAATATAACCAAGCAGAATCGCTAAAGTAAATCCGATGTGAAAGGCGGGCAAAGTCAGGAGAGCACAGCTGTCGTCAGGAGCGTGTATGTTTCTAAAGGCTGCCCTTAATGATCAGAGACAGTTGGCCATTATGTAAGGCTCACATTTTAGGCCACGCTGACTCCTGGCATGCAGTCAGA
The DNA here is from genome assembly GCF_027579695.1 of Neoarius graeffei. Taxonomy (NCBI): domain Eukaryota; kingdom Metazoa; phylum Chordata; class Actinopteri; order Siluriformes; family Ariidae; genus Neoarius; species Neoarius graeffei. The sequence goes on from NC_083583.1 coordinate 66,733,862, forward strand.
CCTTAATCATTACAGGAATGGTAGCACATATCAATGAGAGAGAGAGAGAGCGTGAAAGGATGGAAGAGAGAAACAGCAAACAGAGGAAAAGGGCAGATCAGAGCTCTGGAGGTTTGGGGCATGTTTGCTCAATCAGTGTGAAATCTGCTCTCACAAACTAAACACATTAAAATACAACTTGTGAAGTTTATATGTGATGGTATTTTACATTTGCATTTCAATTCCTTTATTGGCCTGATGTGATCTCATTTCAAACTAAACCTAGTTAAAGTTCTACAGTTCTACACTTGTGCACATGCTACACATTTTTAGCAACTGAACAGATAGAAATGTCAGTTAAATGAGACCCAGTTAAAGGCAACGGGTGGAGCAAAAGCTAGTACGACACTGTGCTGTTGCAGGAATGCTAACTTTCCATGGTGTTGCTACACAAACCCACAGATGGTAACAGATCAGAAATAGAAATCACTCACGCTGGCATGGTGTGCGTTCAAGATGCCTCAGTGTTCAGGGTTGAGTTCATTGTGAAATGTATTTTATTCATACTGGAATATAAATCTAATCATGCCTTTAAAATGATGTCCATTTTTTTCGTATACATGATATTGATATACCAGTATCATTGTAGTGACTAGATTTAGAAACGCTTAAGTTAAGTAACAGAATGTTTTTATGTAGCCAGAAAAGTACAAGGTTAGATGGCACTATTTGTAATTTATTTCAAGAAAATATCTCACAAATAAACAAATTGAGTTAAAAGTCGATCTTTATGTCTGCCCTTTATTTAAAAAAAACCCTGCATGTTAAATTTGTTCTTAATGATATAACCACTAAAGTGATGAAAATAGACAGGACTATTTTTTGTCACAGAGGCCGCCATAACTCCATTGTGCGTGATGTCATTTTCCGCAAGCACAGTGGAGGTGTACAAGTGCATGCTGTACTATTGTCAACGGGGCGAAGTATTCTGTCAGGGATGGTTGGAAATGGATGGAAGTGCAGAAGATCTTTATTATAAAGGAAAGCACAAAATAAATCATGAACGGTAAAACAGGCAAAAGGTCAAGCAGGGCACAAACAGAATATTGCAGGGTCAAAAACGAGGAACAGGAAACAGGAATCAGAAACCAGGAAACAAGGCTTGGTAATGTGTCACAACAACGCAATACTTTACAAAGTAAGTCTGCATTCTGAGTCCTTATATAGGTGTGCTGATTGTGCCTTAATCCCATGCAGGTGTGCGTTATTTGTGGCGCGCGCGTGAGTCACTTGAGAGCCTGAAAGTCCTTCTGTCGTAATAGCTAGACGATATAGACGGTATAATATTATGGTCTAGCATGACTTCTCAGTTAATTTGTTTGCATTTCTCCACAAAAATTATGGTAATGCAGTATTAGAAAAGGAATAACAATAAAGTAGTGGCTAGTTTATTGCCTGTTTATTAAAAAATATATATTTACCTGCTTATCTTCCATCCGTTTGATGGGTGGCACGGTATGCTGTCATGTGGAATCCTACATCATGCAGCATCACCCTCATTTTTGTCTCCTAATACAGCCATGTATCTGGCTAATCCAGTATGGCCGTGCCTGGGGAAATGGCCCAACGGACTGATGTTGCAACTTTAACATGGTTTTTAAGCTAAAGTATGCTTAGTTTTTTTTCATCTGGAACATCTTGTATTAATGTATGATGATGACATTTCATAACCTGGTAATTTCAAAATTTCCTGGTTAATCTCTTTAAGTATTCATAAAGGCCATAGATAAACATTACACCCTCAATCAGAAGGCATGCTTTCCTGATGAAACCAATAGGGAAAAAAGATCAAAGCTGCCTACTTTCAAGAACTAGAAAGGCACTCGGTAGAGTGCATGCATCTGTCAAGCCACATATTATCAACATCAAAATCAAATAACTTGAACCTAGGATAATAATAAAGCTATCCACCAAATTTCATCCAAATCCGTTCAGTATTTTTTGAGTTACGTCGGGAACAGACAAAAAAAAAATCCTGGATCCACATACATATCAGGATTCTGGATCTACACACAAATCCGGATTTGCATCAAAATCTAATCAATTGTTCCTTGGCCCATGGTCCACCTTTCCACCAAATTTCATCAAAATCCGTTCACTACTTTTTGAGCAACATTGGGAACAGACAAACAAACATACAGAGGTGAAAACATAACCTGCTCCAACACAGTTGGTGGAGGTATTTATGAGGTTGTATACGAGGTGTGTCAGAAAAGAAACAGGACTGGGGTCACGAAAAATTTATGTCAAATCCAAACTGCAAACTACAAGTTTTCCCCTTTGAAATAATCCCCCTCGAGTCTAACACACTTTCCCATCCTTCTCCACCATGCCTCCATGTACTCTTGGAAGGATTCACCCGGGATTCTCTGCAGCTCCATCGTCACGGCCCTCTTGATGGTTTCCACGTCTGGAAAACGGGTCCCCTTGATGACCCCCTTGAGCTTGGGGAAAAGGAAAAAATCACAAGGAGCCAGGTCAGGTGAGTAGGAAGGTTGCTCCAGCACGGCGATGTTCTCGGCAAGGAACTGCTGGATGCTCAGGGCATTGGGAGCTGGCGTGTTGTCATGGTGAAGCAGCCACAAGTTGTCCTGCCACAACTCTCACCTCTTCTCAAACACTGAATGAAGCAAATGCTGCAGGATCTCTTTGTAGACATGCTAACCAGCAGATCATCTGGCCCTGTGGCAAGAACTCTTTGTGGATGATGCCCCTCACATCAAAGAACGCAATCAACATGAGTTTGACTTTGGACTTCGACTGTCTTGCTTTCTTCAGCCTTGACGACTCCTGACTCTTCCACTGAAGGCTCTGGCACTTGGTCTCCAGGTCATATGAGTACTCAAAGATCCATGACTCATCACCAGTGATGACTCTCCCAAGCAAGTCTGGTTCGGTTTCAAGACATTTGAGGATGTCCTGACAGAGCTGCATGCGCCGATCCTTCTGGTCATCGTTCAGCAGTTTCGGCACCATCTTCATGCAGATCTTCCGCATGCCCAAATCTGCAGTGATAATCTTCTAGACACTGTCATGGTTCATGCCCAGCTCACTTGCAATCAGTCAAACATTGCCACGCACCACCTGCCTCACGCACTCAACGTTAGCCTCAGTCCTGCTCGTTGAAGGCCTTCCGCTCCTGGGGTCGTCTTCCACGTCTTCATGTCCCTCTTTGAACCTCTTGTACCATTCGAAAACCTGTGAGCGCAACATCGTCTCATCTCTGTACTCTTGCTGCAGTAGTCCAAGTGCTTCTGACGGAGTTTTCCCCAGCCAGACCAGAAACTTCAGGTTGGTTCTTTGCTCTGTGCCCATCGCTTGACAGCCTAAAATTGAGGAGCTGTTAACAAACACACGTGAAAAAACATACAATGGCTGCAGAGAGCTGAGATCGCAGTTATATACTCCCTGGATATTACTTCACACGGTAATACTAGGATCTGATGTTCCCAGTCAGTCTCCCATCTCAGTACTATCCAGGCCCTTAAGGCACATATAGCCCTTGGCCTGTTGCCTATTACATAGTTAAGGTTACAGTGGGGAGCTAGTCTTCTGGTAACCACAAGAGTTTGACTCCCTGCTCACATCTGTATTGCAGCATGCCTCACCAGGTGGCAGTAAGTACCATTTTTATGATGGTCTTTGATATGACCCAACCACAAGTAGAACTCACGAGCTTCCAGTTGAGAGGCAGAGACACTAACCACTAGGCCAGCACTCAGTACACATACACACTCAGTACACACTCAGTTCATCGCAGGGCTGACACATTGACAACTTCACACCTATGGTCAATTTAGAGCCACCTATTAGCCTAACCTGCATGCCTTTGGACTGTGAGGGAAACCAGAGCACCCGGAGGAAACACACGCAGACAGCATGCAAACTCCACACAGAAAGGCCCTCGTCAGCTGCTGGGCTCGAACCCAGGACCTTCTTGCTGTGAGGCGACAGTGCTAACCACTACACCACCGTGCCGCCTTGAGAGTTCCACCAGTGTGATTAAAAAAAAAAAGTCTTGGACCCTCTGTCTAAGCTTCCTGTACCCATGAGTGTCCCTGTACCCCACATTGAGATCCACTGATCTACTGGAAAGCCTTTCCAGAAGATTGCAAATTATTATAACAGTAAAAGGAGACCAAATCTGGAATAGGAAGCTCAACAAGTACATACAATCAGGTACATACAAGTACATACAATCATGTAACAATCAGGTGTTCACATACTTTTGGCCTTTTGTATGTATACTTTATATATGCACACTATTATTTATTTCCATCATGTATCAGTGGTATTTACCCATCCATATCAATATTCACTCCAAAAGTGCTGGAAAGCCTTAGGCAGAGCAGGTGTAATCAGTTCATCTTCAACGAAGACAAAATATGGCAATTGTCTGCAAATTGGTTCAAAAGCTAGCCTTATTTAAAATTCGGTTCAAAAAATAATACAGCAATATGGAAATATTCTCTTGAAAACATCTGACGCTGTGTGTCTGTAGCCCTGCTTTGAATCGTTTGTAAATTCCAAATGGATTACCTCATTCTCTATAGCATGAAAAGCCCTCTGATATCACGAGTGGTGAAAAGCTTGTCAAACCAGCCTCTAATCTATGAGGAAGATTTAAATAAGTCCCCATACCCACCCCACCCATCTCTCTGCTTCTCCATGAACCTGCTGCCTTTGCCAAGTGGGATTAATCCTCTGAATCATAAATAACACTGAACGGATCTCCACAGCAGCCTGCAGCATATTGACTGGATTTTCTAGACATATTCAAATCTAACTTTTTTTGTGTGTGTGTAAATGTTACCTACTCGTTATCACCTAGACATGCTGACTACAGTAGAAGACGTAGTGACAGCGTCCCAAAACCATACACGTGATCCTGATCCTGATCCTGTGACCTACTTTAAATGAAACAGCGCTAGGCTGCTAGTTTAGTTTCATTCGAAAGCATTAAAGCTACAAAATCCATTCTTGATGTTCATCTTCAAGAATATTAAGGCCATTCAGTGGATATTTAGCATGTAGAGATCTGGTGTAGTCAGAAAAAAAAACTGACAGATGGAGTTTCTAGAGGATTACAGTAGAAATAAGGTGATATGACAAATTATAATACTTTAAAACATTTTTAAAAATCATACATTTAAAAAACATCATACATACAGTATTTCAAAAGTTTTTTTAGCCTCAATGTGTATTAGAGGTGTAATGCTGTTTCCATGATCTGTATCTCTGTCTGTTTATTCTGCATATTCATGTCTGTATCAGTAAACTGTATTTAGATTTAATATAAAAACTTTTTATATTAAATATGAAACCTAAAACATGATGCTCAAAAGATGTGCAAGGGACTTTTCTGTTTCCAAAAATACCGTAGCAAAATTCCCTCCCATGCCAGGGCCTGGTATTCCCAGGCAGTCTCCCATTCAAGTACTAACTAGGCCCTTAAAGGTAGACTGCCTTTCAGATTTTTCAAGTGCAGGTCATAAAAAGAATTTTCCCCGACACCCAATTATTTTTGTACAGTGGACTGGAAGCTACTGAATTTGATTCACAGACTTCCAATTTTATTATTAATTAATTTATTTATTTATTTATAAAATAGAACAATTAATGAATTTAGAGCCATATGGCCCTAAATTCTCCGCTATTTTTTCCTGCTTCAACATGACCCAATTCAAGATATTACATCATGCATTACATGGTGGGCTTTCCCTGTTCGTGCAAGGCATTGTGGGATACAAATTTAAACAGAAAAGAAAAATGGAGGACGAGTGTGCAAATGAAACATAAAAGACCGACTACAGTAACTTTCCGTTTCTCGTTTCCGCAAGAAGAAAAAACGTTATGTTATATACGAAGGAAAGGAAACTAATAAATGTTGGCGGTCAGCGAGCACCTTGGTGTGATCAGCTGTTCGTTTAGCGACAGAATTATGGAACTGTCAGTGCGCAGTCAAAGGTAAACCTGTGCATGCACACACACACGGATTTCCTCTGTCTGCTTGACTGCGCGAAGCAAGCGATTTCATGCACATTATTTGCTTTAATCCCCTCAAATTAAATAACTTCCCAGCCCAGTTATTCACAGAAATAAACATATATCACAGTGACCAAATTGCAGAAGGAACTAAATTTCACAGATTTTATGAAATTGAAAGGCTGTCTACTTTTAAGGTGCATCAGGCGGCACTGTTTCCATAGCCCTCGGCTTCTCACTTACCTAGGGTTAGAGTGGGGGATCAGTCCTCTGGTAACCACCAGACTCCCTACTCGCATCTATATTGCAGTGTGCCTCACCATTTTTGTGATGATCTTTGGTATGACCCGACCAGGAGTAGAACTCATAATCTCTGAGCTGAGACACAGATATACTAACAACTAGGCCAGCTCGTGTTTAGCAAACTAGCAGCCTAATTTTAAACCATTGCGAACTTGATCAGGCAAGTACTAAGGACTGCTCTCTGTACAGTCATGTTAGTGAAGGTGGGCTTTAAAAACAAACAAACAATGCAGCTCCTAATCGTTTCTGTGGTTGTGCCTGTTTACAACACATTATCTGTTAAATCTGAATAATGTATCCTTATTACATGTAACCATGTAATAAGGATACATTATTAAGGAGAATATAACTTTTTATTTGTGAAAATGAAAATTGTTTTTACAGTTGTGCAAATTTCTGAATTCTAAAATGTCTATACTGTAGAGGCAAAAGGTGAGGTGAGGCAAAAGGGACACATATATAGCTACGAAACTATGACCAGATGTTAACTATTTTGGTAGGATTTCACAAACACAGTTCAATGGGGGAAAACCCATTGAACCAATGGGGGAAAACAGTTTTCAACACTATGTACATTTTTATACAGATATGTAGGTTTGTCATTTCAGTCTCCATGAAGGTAAAATGAAGATTTTACCTCCACAAGTTTTCTCATTTTATCTGGGTATTTGGTATTTGGTATAATTCTTAATGGCTGTGAAAAAGGAGTTTCAACAGTATGCATGAGAGGTGTAAGAAATGGGGCATAGCTTAACTTACGTGACCTCAGCACCCTCTTGGCATTCAAATTTGGATTTGTAGGTTTTTCAGGGTTTTTTTTCTTCTTCTTCGAACAGGGCCTGCTGTGTCTTGCATTTCCTCTCAGGAGAAGCAAAAATACATTTTCTACACAGCATCCCTTTATAAACCTGCATGTGCTTGTTAATGCTTGTTTCACAGGCGTTCCAAACTACAGCAGGTGGGCTTGCATTCCCAAGACGAAGGTCTGTGACATGATGTTGTTTAAGAAAATATGATTCACTATGTTGACTACAGCTCAATGAAGCTCAAGATAGCTGTGTGTTTGAATAAACTCTCATGTCAAATGGTGGTCCAGATGTACATCTCTTGGACACGTGTGTGTGTGTGCGCGTGTGTGTGTTATTGTTGTGTACATGTCGCGTCTCCGAGATAAACCTTTTGTTGTTTTCCACAAAAGAAATCTTTATTGAATCAATTTTGCACAATGATGCAAATTATGACAAACTTTCACCAATAGCAATGCTTGATGTACATTTTAGACCCAATTTATCCATAAAACATTAACTAAATGACCTCCACCCCTCCACCCACATTATTGGCTGTCTTTGACTCCTGATTCATTCATTCATTCAACTCGAATAAACAGGAAGTGATTCAACCCAACAGTCTGTTTTTCGGGGGGCTTATTCTATTCACTGTTATAAAATCAATTGCGTCCAAAGTCTATTTTCTGTATTATGTGAAATTTCAGTAATAATAAAAAAAAATATATATCCATCCCAATGTTCTTGTCAACGCTGTTAACTCTGTTATAAACCCGCATAAAATCCACAAAGACTTTTAATAATGCGCATGACACCTGCACCAAGTGATGTCACTTCCTCTGGCAGGAAACTTCAGAAAGGCAGTGAGGTGTGTTATGTTTCTTCTGTCATTATTTGAACAAAATTTCGAGGATTTTACACCAACAGTCGATTAATTATTCGTCAGCTCTTTTATTGTGATATTGGAGTGAATCTCTCACTCATTTTTTAAAAAAAGCAGTAATATGATTAAAATCCATAAAATTCTGTTTTTATATATGCCAAGTGGTCGCTAGTTTGAGGTTAGCGTGTGGAGTTAAGACACAAAATGGTGGAAAATGTCAACTTTGTTATCATCAATTCTATAACAGAACGGGATATATATAGCCAGCATTAACTTTTTCAGCAATTTGTGGTACAGTAGCTCTTATGGGCTAGCCTTTGTGTCCTATGTGACTCAATGAGCCTTCGACTCCCATGACCCTGTCGCAGGTTCACCGGTTGTCCTTCCTTGGACCACTTTTGGTAGGTACTAACCACTGCATACCAGGAACACCCCACAAGATGTGTCATTTTGGAGATGCTCAGACCCAGTCATCTAGCCATCAAAATTTGGTCCTTGTCAAAGTCACTCAGATCCTTATGCTTGACCATTTTTCCTGCTTCCAACACATCAACTTCAAGAACTGACTGTTCTCTTGATACCTAATATGGGCAGCACGGTGGTGTAAGTGGTGCATGGTCATCTCACAGCAAGAAGGTTCTGGGTTCGAACCCAGCGGCTGGTGAGGGCCTTTCTGTGTGGAGTTTGCATGTTCTCCCTGTGTCTGTGTGGGTTTGCTCTGGTTTCCCCCATAGTTCAAAGACATGCAACCGCATGTCTTAATATGGTTAATATGGGACGGCCTTGGGTTGAGGTGCCCTTGAGCGAGGCACTGAACTCCCAACTGCTCCCCAGGTGCTGTTAGCATGGCTGCCCACTGCTCTGGGTATGTGTGTGTGCTCATTGTGCATGTGTGCGTTCACTGCTTCAGATGGGTTAAATGCAGAGAGGAAATTTCACAAGTGTGTGATGAATAAAGTTGTGCTTTCTTCTTTCTTTCTAATATATCCCACTTCTTTACAGGTGCCACTGTAATGAGATAATCAATGGTATCCACTTCACCTGTCAGTGGTTTTAATGTTCTGGCTGATCGGTGTATGTTTATTCACATACAAGTGGATCATGATCCTTATGGAAAGCCATTCTCATAAATATACAGAAGGACAAGACTTTCACTCATTTAACTACAAACAGGAAGAGAAATCTTTTGTTTATTGTAGTTACTGGCAATACTACACACTTATGTGCATTAAGGAGAATAATTTACATTATTATGCACACTCTCATCTGTGGCTATCACAAGCTATAATTACCTGTCATGACTTCAGGGGAAGCAGTTTGTTTGCTTGTTTATTTTAATGAGAAGAACTGCACAGAGATGCTGCAATGCATATTGTGAATCAGACCAAGACTTCTATTTCAGTTTAATAAACTCAATTACATGAATTTCTTTTGTTGTATTTCTTGATTTCCATCTTCTCACTTGGCCCAACCGTTTTGTTCTGCTTCCCTGTGACAATGAGATAGCGTCCAGAGGAAAAGGTGGATTCATAGCTTCAGGAAAAGGAACAATTTACTGGCAGGGCAATACATCAGACAGCTGTGTTTGCTCAACCCAGTGTTGGTTGAGTAGTGCGTTAGATTGCATAGTGAAGATAGCTGTTATCAACCAATGGATAATTCTGTTCCTGCTGCCATTTTCACTAAAAACAGCTCACATTTGGTGTCATTCGAGGCCATTATTCAGATTTTACCCCATGCTTCATGGTGGTCTACTTATAAATATAACATCTCCTCATACTACCCACACTATACCACATTTGCAAAACATGCACAGAACAAGAAATAATAAAGAGTAAATGGATGTGAATATGATTTATAGATGTACTGTTTGTTCTAAGGAGGCATGGTGGTGTAGTGGTTAGCACTGTTACCTCACAGCAAGAAGGTTCTGGGTTTGAGCCCAGTGGCCGACGGGGGACTTTCTGTGTGGAGTTTGCATGTTCTCCCCATGTGGGTTTCCTCCTGGTGCTCCGGTTTCCCCTACAGTCCAAAGACATGCAGGTTAGGTTAACTGGTGGCTCTAAATTGACTGTAGGTGTGAACGTGAGTGTGAATGGTTGTTTGTCTCTATGTGTCAGCCCTGTGATGATCTGGTGACTTGTCCAGGGTGTACTCCACCTCTCACCCATAGTCAGCTGGGATAGGCTCCAACTTGCCCGTGACTCTGCACAGAATAAGCAGTTACGAATAATGGATGGATAGATGGATGTTCAAAGGAACTTTTTTTATTCTGAAGCTATGTAGATGCATCTTTCAAAGGTACGCCTGGATGATTCATGATTCACCAACTCTATATACTATAATGAGATGAAAAGGAAATGCTTACCTGAATCACATATCCCTCGCTGGATGAATCCTTTTTTCCAGCTATTAAAGGTTCTCCTAATTCAATGTGACTGCGTCTTTCATTATGTTCCAATAGCACTTCATTTGGCTGAATTGCTGGAACAGAACATTTGAGTTATTTCACAATTTTCTTCGATATTTCCCAATGCTCACATTACCAGCTTTCCATTCAAAATAGTTACACACAAGCAGGTAAATGAAGCTAAACCCTCACTAGATTCCATCAAGCAAATACTTAAACTTCACTGCTACCTTGCCTCTTTGTTCTTAAAAGATAAAATATTTATTGAACAAGCATACACAGATCTAAGGAGCATCCAATATTAGTTTTCTATCACATATAGGTCATTGGGCAAACAATGAATTTTAAGCATGTAGGGCAATATGAACTCACTGAATGTTCATTTTTCAGGGAGAATGGTAGAAATGACATATGGCAAAGAATGCCATCTGTCATGTTGTGGTTCAGATGCTCTCTTTATAGGTCACTGCACACTAGATAGTTGACATGCACTAGATTGTGGTCATTGCATTTTTGAAACTAAATTCAATCATTTGCAATACACAGTAAAAAAAAAAAAAAAAACAGTGGTTATAAAGAGTCTACACACCCCATTATCAAATGGCAGGTTTTCTGTGATGGAAAAAAAATGAACCATGATAAATCATGTCAGATCTTTTTCTGCCTTTAATGTGATACAGCAACCAACATGATTCAAATAAAAAAGGGAAAAAAGAAAGAAAAAAGCCTAAAATAACCTGGTTACACAAGTCTACATATTATAATGGGATATGTGACTGTGCTGGTTATTAACCAATCACATTCCAACACAAATTATTACACCTGTCATCAAAGGAGTGATTCTGATCAACCCCCAAAGAACGATTGTTTCTGTAGGATTTTCTTGACATCACCTTGGTTTCATCCAACTGCTGAAGCCATGGCCATCAAAGAGCTTACAAAACATGTCAATTGACCAAAAGAATCAGGAAAGAGGTACAAAAGAATTTCCAAAACATTAGATGTACTGGAACACCATGAAGGCCATCATCAACAAACGTAGAAACCACAGTGGCATCATCCTCCACTAGACTTTTTATAACCACAGGACATCCCTCCAAAACTGATGAAAGGACAAAAAGAAAACTTATCAGGTAGGCTGAGGAGAGACCTACAGCAACAATAAAGGAGCTGCAGGAATATCTGGCAGGTACTGGTCACTTTCTATATGTGACAACATACATCTCTTTTATTCTTCACCTGTCTGGGTTATGGGGTTGGGTGGCTAGATGGAAGCCTTTTCTCATGAAAAAAATCTGATGGGACCTTGGTAGAACTTTTTGAGCATAATTCTAAAAAGCCCAAAGCTCACCATACCCATGTTGAAGCATGGTGGTGGCAGCATCTTCCTATGGGGCTGGTTCTCTTCAGTCAGGACTGGGTCTCAAGTCAAAACAGAGGGAATCATGAATAGCTCCAAACACAAATCTATTTTGGAACAAAGCATGTAGGCTTCCGTTGACAGCTGAAGAAATGATAATGCACAAATCCAAGTCAACAAAGGAATAGCTTCAAAAGACGAAAAGATCAGTTGTCCAGTCAAGGTCCAGGTCTAAATCCTATCGAAGACCTGTGGAATGACCAGAACAGGGCTGTGCACAAGCAATCACTACAAAATTTGATAGCTCTTAAGCCTTTTTTCTTATTTTTTTCAAAAACCTGAAATTTTAACGGGGTATACAGACTTTTTATATCCACTGTAGTACCAACCAGGGAATTGCAGCCAGGCATGACTTTCACTACGTGGTGCAACATTTGTTTGCATGCAAATCTTAATACATGTACAGTACTTTATTTCACATCTTGTTTTTGAAAAGATCCCCTAATATACAGTACTGTCCTAAAAATATACTTATGAACAGAATGAATTAACAAATAAAGTCTGGAGATTAAAAATATTCCTCAGGGCGTTCTTTGTTTTTGATGCTGAGTTCTGGTTTGCTGGAACAATTTTGGAGCACTTGAAAAAGGCAACGCAGTGGTGACGTGGTGTTACCTTCCCCACGCTCAGTCCCTAGCATTTTATCCTTTCATCAGACTTCTTCATGACTGTGAACAAGTGGGAGTGATTTTCTATTGCAGTCTAAAACTGATCTCTTGTCACACAGATACTTGCTGTTATTGCACCCATTAGCATCTGAGCTCATTAAAAAATATGAAGGCTATGGCATGTCTTCCACAAAAGTGCTGTCACTAGACATGAAATGCTGTGAAAAATTCATAGCATGTTAACAGTCCAACATGGGCAACATCAACTTACATCGTGACTTTCTCAAAGCAAGTGATATTAAATGAGGGATAACATAGTCACACCTTTGTTTATCTGCTGTCATTACATCTTGGAAATGTAGGAACAAATACTACATGATGAAAAGGAAAGGATTACTAGAAGGCAGCTCCTCAGGTGCAGTAGGTTTGGGATGTGTCCTCTGTAGAGAGCTTGCAGAAGGCCCATGGAGTTTTTCAGATGGTTCATCTCCATCTTGCCTTGTATGACCCCCTCTAAGTACAGGCCTTGAGGTTTTCCGGGGTTTAAAAATATCCACCGCCACGTTCTTCAATTGCAGTGGCTTCAGACACTGGGCGAATTTCCACAACTAGGTTTCCACATAAACATTGACAGGTTTTTTTTCTCTCCTCCTTTTTCCTTCACAAGCTGGATTCCAAAAATATCAGGTGTGAACAAAGTGTCCCTCTGTGTGCACCTCCCCTTCAATGGATGGTTTGCCAATACTGTTTTTTCCTTGACACATTAGCATTAATTATGCTAGGTAAATTTGCATGGCATGATACACTGTGGACAGAAAATACAGTGTGTGGGTAAAAGGAACTCTACAGTATGGCTAAGTCAAGTCAGGTAGGTTTTACTGTAATTGTATAAGAACAAAATGTAAGATGCACTGTACATTAATATTCACAGAGTCATATAAGTATCATCAGTAATCATGGTATTAATTAAGTATTAACATTTTGTTAACTCATTCTATTAATTTCATGATTATTAGTAAAGACCATTTACGTACGTTGTCTTTTTGTACACAATGTAACCTAAACTTCAGGCTATTTAAGTAACTTGCAATTCTTAGTGTGAAGCCAACACGACTATCAAGTTGCTTTGTGATTACAAGATCCAAATCAAACGACTTCATCAGTGTGATGTCATGAAAACGGGTATGATTGTGATCTCTCAGGAGTTAGATCCATTTAAACGCACAGTAAGGACAGTGATATTTGCAAATAAAAGTAGTTGTTAAGGCCTAATGCAGTGTTGTGTATAGACATGAATTTAGAACACTACAGTGTCTTTCAAAAGTATTCATCCCCCTTGGTGTTTGTCCTGTTTTGTTGCATTACAAGCTGGAATTAAAATGGATTGTTGGGGGGTTAGCACCATTTGATTTACACAACATGCCTACAACTTTAAAGGTGAAAATTGTTGTTTTATTGTGACACAAATAATAATTAAGATGAAAAAACAGAAATCTGAAGTGTGCATAGGTATTCACCCCATACCCCCAAAGTCAATACTTTGCAGTTGTAATTACAACTGCAAGTCTCTTGGGGTATGTCTCTATTAGCTTAGCACTAGCCACTGGGATTTTTGCCCATTCCCCAAGGCAAAACTGCTCCAACTCCTTCAAGTTAGATGGGTTGTGTTGGTGTACAGCACTCTTCAAGTTATGCCACAGATTCTCAATTGGATTGAGGTCTGGGCTTTGATTAGACCATTCCAAGACATTTAAATATTTCCCTTTTAAACCACTCCAGTGTAGCTTTAGCAATATGTTTTGGGTCATTGTCCTGCTGGAACATGAAACTTCGTCCCAGTCTCAAACCTCTGGCCGACTCAAACAGATTTTCCTCCAGAATTTTCCTGTATTTAGTGCCATCCATCTTTCCTTCAGTCCTGACCAGCCTTCCTGTCCCTGCAGATAAAAACCATCCCCACAGCATGATGCTGCCACCGCCATGCTACACTGTATGAATGGTGTGCTCAGGGTGCTGGGTTTGTGCCACACATGCTGTTTCACATGATGGCCAAAAAGTTCAATTTTAGTCTCATTTGACCAGAGAATCTTCTTCCATGTGTTTGGGGAGTCTGCCACATGCTGTTGGGCAAACGTCAAATGTGTTTTCTTAAGCAATGACTTTTTTCTGGCCACTCTTCCATAAAGCCCCACTCTGTGCAGTGTATGGCTTAAAGTGGTCCTATAGACAGATACCCCCCATCTCCACTGTGGATTTTTGCAGCGCCTTCAGTGTTATCTTTGGTGTCTTTATTGCATCTCTGATTAATGCCCTCCTTGCCCGGTCTGTGAGTTTTGGTGGGTGGTCTTCTCTTGTCAGGTTTGTAGTGGTGCCATATTCTTTCTATTTTGCTATAATGGATTTAATGGTGCTCCATAGAATATTCAAAATGTGGGATTTTTCTAGAACCCAATCTTGATCTATATGTCTTCACGACTTTGACATGTTTGGAGTGCTCCTTGGTTTTCATGTTGCTTGCTTAGAAGTGTTGCAGAGTCAGGGTCCTTCCAGAACAGGTTGATTTATACAGACATCATGTGACAGATCATGTGACACTTTAATTGCACACAGGTGCATCTTTATCAACTAATTATGTCACTTATGAAGTGAATTGGTTGGCCCAGCTCTTATTTAGGGGTTTCATACGAAAGGGGCAGAATACCTATGCACACTCCAGATTTCTGGGGTGTTTTTTTTTTCATCTTAATTATTGTTTGCGTCACAACAAAATATTAATTTTCACCTTTAAAGTGGTAGGCATGTTGTGTAAATCAAATGGTGCTAATCCCCCAACAATCCATTTTAATTCCAGTTTGTAATGCGACAAAACAGGACAAACACAATGGGGGATGAATACTTTTGCAAAACACTATATTGTAAAGTGTAGATTTTATACTACAAGTGAAGATTTCTACAGTATATTTACATTTGATTTTATTTATAATTCTGTATGTCCTGTATTAAGGTTTAGTTTAGAATTATGTTGCTGGAAAATAAATATCCAAAAAGATCTCAGGCTTATAGCCTATAATTTGAGTTAACCTAGATTATTTCCAACCAGACCTTTCTTAATGTAAATTAATTTTATTAATACTCCATAAGTCACTATTCACTATTAGGGAAGTATTAACTAGAAATGGTTTTGATGTGATATCCAGAATCAGTGTTGGCCTGATACCAGCAAAAAATGATGATGCCAGGAACGCAGGTGACAGATGTAAAAGCTGAAAGAGAGTTTATTCATGCAATCAGGCAAGCAAATAAGAAACATGAGACAAAATCAGTGTTGATAGTTAGGTAAGGATCATGTAAGGTACAAACAGGATATCAGAGGCAATATCAAAAAGGCAAAGTCCTCTATGACCCGTCACACCTACTTAGATCAAAAGCTATCTGCTGGTACCTTGTATAGTGAAGGCTACATCAAGGGGCAGAGCCTTTTCTTACAAAGCCCCACAGTTATGGAACAGCCTTCCAAGTAGTGTTCGGGAATCAGACACAGTCTCAGTGTTTAAATCTAGGCTGAAAACATATCTGTTTAGTCAAGTCTTTTGTTAATGGTGTTTATGAGGTAAAGGCGGAGATCTGGAGGGTCCTCAGACATAGAGTGTTTTGGTAAACTGGGATGTATGGATGCTGTCAGTCCCCACTCGCTTGCTCACTCGAGTTTGTTGATGGTGTAGTGGCTGGCTGCTTTATGTCCCGGGGCTCCCTCATGCCTGTGTTACCTTCTGGCTCTCCCCTTTTAGTTATGCTGTCATAGTTAGTTGCCGGAGTCCCTGCTTGTACTCGGTGCAATATGTATACTGTTCCTACTTATTCAGGTGACATTGGGCATACCTAACAACCTGTGTTTTCTCTCCCTCTCTCTCTCTCTCTCCCCCTTCCCCCAAATCTGTCCCTCTGAGTTAGATGTTGGTCCTGGGATCAAGATGCTGACCTCTTCTGCTCCTCAGACCTGCTTGATCCATCCTGGTGCCCTGTGTCTGGCTGGAGTCTCATCGCATCACTCCTGTGGAGGACGGCCCCATGAGGACAGTTGAAAATCACACCTGGAGGACGCTCTGGACTCTTACAGTAATGCTTTTATGGCTGAGGACTGCAGTTGGCTTGCTAACTTTAGGACTGCAGTTGTCATGAACAGTTTGCACTCAAGTTTCCATTAATGAAGAGTTTATAACATCAACGAAACTGACTTCATGTTAAAACTGTTAATATACTGTATAGTCATGCTGTCTGTTATTGCCCAAATGAGGATGGGTTCCCTTTTGAGTCTGGTTCCTCTCGAGGTTTCTTCCTCATGTTGTCTGAGGGAGTTTCTCCTTGCTACCGTCGCCACAGGCTTGCTCATTGGGGATAGATTAGGGATAAAATTAGCTCATGTTTTAAGTCGTTCAAATTGTGTAAAGCTGCTTTGCGACAATGTTTATTGTTAAAAGCGCTATACAAATAAACTTGACTTGACTTGAATATCCAAAGTACAAAACAAAGTTAAAACAAAAAAGCAGACAAATAAACAATAGGCTTGGTAAGGTCAGACACAAGAACCTAAGCGTTTACTTTGCAAAGGCTAGGTGCAGTGATAGTGCTTGAATAAGTGCAATGGTGATAGATGTGTACAATCAGTACAGTAAATGCAGTGGTGTCCACGTGTCTGCAATCAGTAAATGGGTCTTGAGTGATTGCTCGTGCAGATGTGACAGAACCCCTCCTGAAGAGCTCACTCTGGGAGTGATACTTTTCCTTGGGTGGCACCAGGGATGAGGGTTTGGTTTATTGGGATGCTTGGAATGGAATTCCTGACATACAGTGCTCAGCGTAAATGAGTACACCCCTTTTGAAAAGTAACATTTTAAACAACATCTCAATGAACACAATTTCCAAAATGTTGACAAGACAAAGTTTAATATAACATCTGTTTAACTTATAACGTGAAAGTAAGGTCTCGTCTCGTCGCATCTCGTCTTCTTCCGCTTTATCCGGGACCGGGTCGCGGAGGCAGCAGTCTAAGCATGGAAGCCCAAACTTCCCTCTCCCCAGACACCTCGGCCAGCTCCTCGGGAAGAACACCGAGGCGTTCCCAGGCCAGCCGACAGACATAGTCCCTCCAGCGTGTCCTGGGTCTTCCCCGGGGCCTCCTCCCGGGGGGACATGTCTGGAACACCTCCCCAGGGAGGCATCCAGGAGGCATCCGAAAAAGATGCCCGAGCCACCTCAGCTGATTCCTCTCGATGTGGAGGAGCAGCGGCTCTACTCTGAGCTCCTCCTGAGTGACTGTGCTTCTCACCCTATCTCTAAGGGAGCACCCAGCCACCCTGCGAAGGAAACTCATTTCGGCCGTTTGCATCCGCGATCTTGTTCTTTCGGTCATTACCCAAAGCTCATGACCATAGGTGAGAGTCGGAACGTAGGTCGACCGGTAAATTGAGAGCTTCGCCTTTTGGCTCAGCTCCTTCTTCACCACGACGGACTGGTAAAGCGACCGCATCACTGCGGAGGCTGCACCGATCCGCCTCTCGATCTCACGCTCCATCCTTCCCTCACTCGTGAACAAGATCCTGAGATACTTAAACTCCTCCACTTGAGGCAGGACTTCTCCACCAACCTGGAGAGGGCAAGCCACCCTTTTCCGGTCGAGAACCATGGCCTCGGACTTGGAGGTGCTGATTCTCATCCCAGCCACTTCACACTCGACTGCAAACCACCCCAGTGCATGCTGAAGGTCCTGGTTTGAAGAAGCCAACAGGACAACATCATCCGCAAAAAGCAGAGATGAAATCTTGTGGTTCCCAAACAGGATTCCTTCCGGCCCCTGAAAGTAAGGTTAATAATATAAACTTAGATTACACATTTTTTCAGTTTTACTCAAATTAGGGTGGTGCAAAAATGAGTACACCCCACAACAAAAACTACTATATCTAGTACTTTGTATGGCCTCCATGATTTTTAATGACAGCACCAAGTCTTCTAGGCATGGAATGAACAAGTTTATATTTATGAAAATTTACAAAATATTTACAAAATATTTATGAAATATTTTGCAACATCAATCTTTTTCCATTCTTCAACAATGACCTCTTTTAGTGACTGGATGCTGGATGGAGAGTGATGCTCAAATTGTCTCTTCAGAATTCCCCAAAGAAAATATTGGCAGTCATCTTTTTAGAAACACACACATTTATGAGGAAGTCTAGTTGTCGTTTATTAGAAGTTCCTGTTAGTTGAAACTGAAAGCATTTGTTTGAAGTCACGTGTAACGTTTTGGTAGCAGTGGTTGAGTCAGTGAAGAAATCAAAATATTTTGTCCTTTTTTCCATATATAGTATGTACAATAACTTCCATTTTGTGTGATAGAATATAATATCTATAATATGTGAGTAGTTTTGAGCTAGAATGTAGCATATGATTTTAGTCTTTATTTTCATATCCCACCTAAAAGTAAAATGAACTGAACTTTGAACTAGTTCAGAATTAAAACTGAACTATGAACGTGAACAGTTCACTTTTAACATGTTTGAACTGAACTTGAACTAGTTCAAAAAAAGTGTGAACTTGCACAACACTGTCGACAGGAGCGTCTTCTGATGAGAAGGCTTGAAGAAAATCGGCATGCAAGTTCACTGCAGTTATCTAAAGAAGTAGAAAGCCAAACTGGGGTGACTATTTCCTGTGACACAATATGGCATACACTGCAGAGGAATGGCATGCATGGATGCCGTCCACGAAAGAAGCCTCTCCTAAAGCCCAGGCACAAAAAAGCCCACCTAGATTTTGCCAGGGCCCATGCTGACAAAGATGAAGACTACTGGGACTCTATACTCTGGAGTGATGAGACCAAGATAAATGTTTTTGGAACTGATGGCTTCAAAACTGTATGGCATCGCAAAGGTGAGGAATACAAAGAAAAATGCATGGTGCCTACAGTGAAACATGGTGGTGGCAGTGTCCTTATGTGGGGCTGCATGAGTGCTGCTGGTGTCAGGGAGCTGCATTTCATTGATGGCATCATGAATTCACAGATGTATTGCTCTATACTGAAAGAGAAGATGCTACCATCACTCCATGCCCTTGGCCGTTGTGCACTTTTCCAACATGACAATGATCCTAAACACACATCTAAGGCCACTGTTGGATTTCTGAAGAAGAACAGGATGAAAGTGATTCAGTGGCCAAGTATGTCTCCTGATCTGAACCCAATCGAACACCTATGGGGAATTCTGAAGAGACAAGTTGAGCATCACTCTCCATGCAGCATCCAGTCACTAAAAGAGGTCATTGTTGAAGAATGGAAAAAGATTGATGTTGCAAAATGTCGCCAACTTGTTCATTCCATGCCTAGAAGACTTGGTGCTGTCATTAAAAATCATGTAGGCCATACAAAGGACTAGATGTAGTAGTTTTTGTTGTGGGGTGTACTCATTTTTGCACCACCCTAATTTGAGTAAAACTGAAAAAATGTGTAATCTAAGTTTATATTATTAATTTTACTTTCACATTATAAGTTAAAAAAATGTTATATTAAACTTTGTCTTGTCAACATTTTGAAAATTATTTGTGTTCATTGTGTTTGTGTTTAAAATGTTACTTTTCAAAGGGGGTGTACTCATTTACACTGAGCACTGTAGAAGTGGGTTTAAGATGTCCCTAGCAGGGACCCAGCAGTATTCTTCACGGCTATAGCCCTCCCACTCCACCAGATACTCCAACCTGCCATCCTTGTGGCAAGAGTTTAGAATATCGTGGACAATATAAGTTGTCTGTTAAGGGTGAGGGGTGCAGGAGGTGAAGTGGAGGGAACATGGGTGGCTAGTGGACCTGGAATGGCAGGTTTCAGGCATGACACGTGGAACATGGGTGAGAGTCTACTGGGTCTGGACAGGTCAAGTTTGTACATAATGTTATTGATGCATTGGATGATTTTAAAAGAGGCAGATATACTTGGCACTGTTTTTTGCAGGTTTGTGGGTTCCTGAAGTCTTTGGGTAACAGCCACACTCGGTCACCTGGGTTATATTGGGGGTGTTTGAGCAAATTCCTGGTCTATCTCCCAAGACAGGGCTTTCACAAAAAAAAAAAAATAAATAAATAAATAAATAAATAAAATAAAAAGATTGGAGGGATAATGGGTTCTGGATTGTGATCTAGAGCTGCAGATGGACAGCTATAGGGCAGAAAGTCAGCTTTTACATTCTTAGAGCCAGGCCTGTATGAACTGAAATGGCATGAAGAAAAGGGCCCAGCAAGCTTGATATGGATTCACTCATTTAGTGGTCTTGAGATATTCCAGGTTTTTGTAGTCTATGAAAATAGTAAACAGATTAGTTGCCCCCTTCAGCCAGTGTTGCTATTTCTCCAGTGCCAGTTTGACAGCCAATAGTCCCTGGTTACCAATATCGAAGTCTTGTCGTATGGGGTAAGTTTCTTGGAATAATATGCTACAGGGTGCCACTTGGGCTTTTTGCCAAAACATTTATAACAGCACTGCTCTGACTCCAGATTCAGATTAATCAACTTCTACAATGAAAGGCTTAGAGAATCAAGGTGTTTCAGAATGGGAGCAGATATGAAGGCTGTTTTAAGCTGGGGAAAGGTTTTTCAGCCTCTTGGTTTCAGTGTAGGCACTTGGGACCCTTTTTGAGCATGGCTGTGATTGGAGCAGCAATGGAGCTGAATCCTCTGATAAACTGCCTGTAGACGTTGGCAAATCCGGAAACACTGAAGTTCCTTAACTCTGGTGGGAGTTGTCCATGTTCCTATTCCTGTTATGGTATTGCTGAGACCTTGTTCTCATCCTTGGTTGCACCATCAGCATTGATGATATATCCCAGGATAGATATCCTGGGATATATCATCAATGCTGATGGTGCAACCAAGGATGAGAACAAGGTCTCAGCAATACCATAACAGGAAATCACCTGCAGATGAAACATGAAATTCACATTTCTCTGCTTAGACAAACAGTTAATTCTCAAACAGTCAAGACAGGACCCTTTTTACATGATGCATACAGATCAATAGATCAAGATGTCAATGTAGGCAATGACATATTTCCCAAGCACATCCCTCAATGTCATTAAATAGGCATTGGAAGACACTTGGAGCACAGCACAGACTATATGGCATCATGTAGTACTCATAGCAGCCAGAGGTGGTGCTAAACACTGTCTTCCACTCACCACTCTCTCAGATGCATACCAGATTATAAGTGCCGTATAGATTGAGCTTGGTAAACACTTTAGCTGATCCAAGTTGTTCAAGGGCTGAGGGAACTAAAGGCAAGGGAAAGAAGTACTTTACTCTGATCTGGATGAGTCCTCTATAATCAGTGCATGGCCTGAGGCTTGTCCTTTCTTCTCCACAAAAAAGAAACCTGCAGAAGCAGGTGATATGGATAGATGGATGTATTTGTGTTGTGGAGCCTCCTGCACATAATCCTCCATAGCCTTCTGCTCAGAGATAGATAGTGGGTAGATGCAGCAGTGAGGAGGCATGATACCAGGAAGTAGCTCAAAGGCACAGTCACAAGGTCTGGGAGGAAGGAGCCTATTGGCTTTACCCTTACTGAACACCTCTATGAATTCCTGGTAAGACTCTGGAATGTTGATAGTGGTGGTGACTTCAGGGATTTTTATTCAGGTAGAAGCAACTGTGAGCTTAGGAACATGGAGACAATGTTTGATGCAAGATTTGGACCACTGTAGTATTTCTCTGTCCAGCCATGAAATCTGTAGGTTGCACTGTTGAAAGCCATGGAAATCCCAAAATGATGGGTTGGTTCTTGGTTACTGTGACTAGGAAAGAGATGGCTTCGTAGTGTACTGCATGGACTTGAAACCTTAGAGGTTTGGAGCATGGCATGATTAGGCTGTTCCCAATGATTCCACTATTGATGGTCCTGATTTTAAGGAGCTGTTGGAGTGGTTATATGGGGATTTGTAGTCTCTGCACAGTGTCACTGTCAAGTTTCCTGTAGCTCTGGAATCCATCAGGGCTGAGAGAACAGATTCTGGGAGCCTTATGTCTAACGGGAATGATTGGTGAGAGAGAGAGACTTAGACTGACTCACAAAGAGAGGGCTTGAGGTGGTTGGGGCTCTCAGCCATTGTTGAATCTTTGGAGCCTCCCTGATGAGAAGGACAACTCAACATGTGGTGTGTGGCGTTCCCACAATAGAAGCACAGCATTTCTGTGCACCTTTGCTCATGTTCAGAAAGGCTTAACTTTGTACACAAGATCTGCATGAGCTCTGCGTTCTTTATGACACTTTGGAGGTTACTGGGAGTGTCCAGTGATGATTGGCTCCTGAGCAGGTTGTCAAGTCAAATGAATACATTGATGAGAGAGTCAAGAGAGGCTTGATCATCCTGCCATGCTAGTTCAATGTGAGTATCTTAGGATTTAGACTTTGATGAAAGGCAGATTTTAAGGCAGTCTCATTCCACTCACAAGCACGCAAAATTCAACAGCATACCCTGCAATTCATCTTCTCCCTTGTTTAATGGTGAGTAGTTGTTCACCAACCTCCACCTCTTTAAGACTGTGATCAATAACTCAGCAAAACAGCTCAATGAGCTGTATGAAGATGTACACTCAGCACCCTTCTCCCATACTGCAGTCATCCACTTGAGAGCTTTACTGGTGAGAAGGTTGATAAACTGAACAATTCTCTGTTGGGCCCTGGTCCCCATCTGAGAATTGAAAAACAGGGAGCACTCCAGCAGAAATCTCTTGCACTTATACTTCTCCTGAGAACTTGTCAGGACAGGGAATGAGCATGCTGGAGTTCATAACCAACACAAGGTGGGCTAGGAGTGCCTGTGGCACAGTGTTAGGGAGTTGGGTCATGCAGGCATCAAGTTCACTCAGATGTTGCTGCTGGATGCCTAGGGGATGTCTCTGTGCAGATAAAGTAGCATGCTTGCTCTCTTCTGCTATACCCATGATGATGGCGAAGTAATTTGTCAAGAATGAAGGCAACAGACAGATGTAAAAGCTGAAAGAGTTTATTCAGGCAATCAGTCAGACAAATCCAAAATATGAGGCAAAATAAAAGTCAATTATCAGGCAAGGCACAAACAGGGTATCAGAAGCAAACTCAGGCCCCGTCCACACGTAGCCGGGTATCTGCTAAATTGAAGATATTTTTCTACGTTTTGGCCTGTCATCCACATGAAAACACATCAAAAACGAATATTTAAAAAAACTCCGGGCAAAGTGAAGATTTTTGAAAACTCCGTGTATGCCTTTTCGTGTAGACAGAGATAACCGGAGGTTTGCGTTTTAGAATGTCACAATCTGCGCCAAAAAAATGACAACAACTCTGCCCTGACGTCAAACGTGCAACCTTTGTTTACTGCAGAAGCCAGATTAAGCATGGACTTAAGCTAGCCGCACACCACGGCGATCCACGCGGTACCGAACCGACCCATTTCAGAGCCGACTCCCGACAGGGCACGCACATATCCCCCGACTGTTGACGAGTGCAGTCGCGATTGAAGCGACATGTGACAACTTAATAGCTTTGTGATTGGCTATTGGATATAGTTACTGTTAAATCCAACACTTGAAGATGCTACAGGCTGAATTACAAATGACACAACATGGAATATGTAGCGCACTATCTAGGCTGCATGAGCTATTATTCCCAACCTTAAATAGTGCACTTATATAGGGGAGTTAAAGCGATTTGGAATTCAGCCACACAACTTGAGCAGAGTGGCTTTCCAGCCCACTGTGTCTATGGATAAAGCTTCAGTCTATGGAATTACAGTATATACCTGCATTAGGTGCTACCAACACGTATTTCTCGCGCTAGAAATTGTGTTTAATGATGTCACGTGTTATATGCGAAAGATATGATTGGCTATTGCTAGCGACTCTCGCCGATCAGTCTGGCTCCCGATTAGTTTTTCGAATCGGCTGTGAGATGAGTCGGTACCATCGAAAACTAGTCTTTACGCCTGACTCGCGACTTCAGTTGGCTCGGTACGCTGAAAATCGGCGTAGTGTGCGGCTAGCTAAAGAGTAATGGATCGGAGTAGTGCCTTGAAAGCGTTAATTATTGTGCAGGTGCTATTTACATGTTTAATTTTAGAAGCCCAACTACTGCTCCAAGAGCACAGGCGATGTGATTAGGGGGTAGGATTTGGGGAAATAATGCCATCTACAGGTTTGGAATGCTTATGAATGTGATTGAAAACGCAGATGTTTGGTTATGTGTGGAAGGGATTTTTTTCGAAGACGAGGTGGTGTGGATAAAACATTTTTATAAACGGAGGGGGGGAAAATGTTCGGTTTTAAAAATACCCGGCTACGTCTGTACATGGCAACAGAAAGGCAAAGTCAAACCAGAAAGCAGAACAATAAACAAAAGGCTTGGTAAATTCAGACACAAGGAACTGAGTGTTTACTTTACAAAGAGTGCAGTGAGAGTGCTCAAATGAGTGCAATGTTGAGTGAGTCCAGGTGTGTGCAATCAGTAAACAGGAGCCTATGAATGGTGCGGTGCAGGGTGGGTGTTGTAGTCCATGCAGGCCATGTTTGAAGGCCACAATTAGCTCATGTTTAAATGCTAGGAAATGGAATCTTGAGTGCTCGCTGGTGCAGATGTGACAAATGGACTCATGGATATCAGAGAAAAATGGTAAAAAATAAGTATCAGGCCATCTCTACTATTAATATGTTACCAAGAGTACACTGTGTGCACAATTATTAGGCAAGTGAGTACTCTGACCCTACCATTATTTCTATGCATGTTTTCCAACCGCAAGCTAGATACACTTGAATGCTAATTGGATTTAAGCATTCTCAGGTGGTATTTATTTGTGTAATGAGGGAGGGTGTGACCTAAAGTCATTAATACCCTATATTAAGGTGTGCATAATTATTAGGCAGCTTCTTTATCTCAGGCAAAATGGGCCAAAAAAGAGATTTAACAGACACTGAAAAGACAAAAATTGTAAAATGCCTATCAGAGGGATGCAGCACTCTTGAAATAGCTAAGCTATAGAAATGTGAGCACAAAACAATCAAACGTTTTGTTGCAAATAGTCAACAGGGTCGCAAAAAATGTGTGGAGAAGAAAAGACACAAATTAACCGCAAAAGACTTGAGAAGGATTAAACATGAAGCTACCAGGAACCCATTATCCTCCAGTGCCACAATATTCTAGAACTGCAACCGACCTGGAGTGTCCAGAAGGACAAGGTGTTCGGTGCTCAGAGACATGGCCAAGGTAAGGAAGGCTGAAACACGACCACCACTAAACAAGACTCACAAGTTGAAATGTCAAGATTGGGCCAAGAAATATCTGAAGACAGATTTTCCAAAGGTTTTATGGACGGATGAAATGAGAGTGACTCTGGATAGACCAGATGGATGGGCCCATAGCTGGATAACTAATGGACACAGGGCACTTTGACTCAGACACCAGCAAGGTGGTGGAGGGGTA
Organism: Neoarius graeffei; assembly: GCF_027579695.1. NCBI lineage: Eukaryota > Metazoa > Chordata > Actinopteri > Siluriformes > Ariidae > Neoarius > Neoarius graeffei. The sequence continues at coordinate 66,759,784 of NC_083583.1, forward strand.
ATGGCATGGGCTGCTATTATTAAGGATGAGCTAGTTTGACCATTTCAGGTTGAAGATGGACTTAACATCAACTCCCAAACCTACTGCCAGTTTCTAAAATATACATTCTTCAAGCAGTGGTATGGGAAGAAGTCTGCATCATTCAAGAAGGCCATGATTGTTATGCAGAACAATGTACCATCACATGCACCCAAGTACTCCACTGCTTGGCGAGCCCACAAAGGCCTTAAAGATGACAAAGTAATGACATGGCCCCCTTCCTCACCTGACTTAAACCCTATTGAGTACTTGTGGCCCCTTCTTAAGCATGAGATTTACAGCGAGGGAAGACAATACACCACTCTGAATAGCATTTGGGAGGCCGTGGTTGCTCCTGCACAAAAAGTTGATCGTCAACAAATCAAAAAACTAACAGACTGGATGGAAGGCTCATGGCAGTTATTGAAAAGAAGGGTGGCTATATTGGTCACTGAATATTTTTGAAATGCTAGAAGTGTTTATTTGTTAATTCTGAGTTGTTTATTTGTTACACTGAAAATTAAAATAAACAAGTGAGATGGGAAACTTTAAGCTTTTCATTTAGTTGCATAATAATTCTGCACACTAAATGTTGCCTAATAATTGTGCACACTTATATATTCCCCTGAGAAGGCCTAAACTCCCCTTTCCTTTGTTAATCATTCTGGTTTTAGGTTTATTAACAATTTGGATTGACTGAGAGCACTGTATTTGTTCAACAATAAAATTAATCATCAGGAATACAACTTGCCTAATAATTGTGCACACAGTGTATAAGAATATATAGAGCATTAACAAATTTTCTCTTTTTCTCCCCTCCCCCCACTCTGTCTGTCCCTCTGAGTTACATATCAATCCTGAGACCAAGATGCTGACCTCATCTGCTCCTTGGACCTGCCTGATCCATCCTGATGCCCTATGTCTGGCTGGAGTCTCATCACATCGCTCCTGTAGAGGACAGACCCATATGGACAGTTGAAAGACACACTTGGAAGACGCTCTGGACACTTGCAGTAATGCTTTTGTGGCTGACCTGCTAACTTTAGGACTACAGTTGTCATTAACAGTTTTACACTCAAGTTTCCATCAGTGAAGAGTTATAACATCAATGAAACAGACTTCATGTTAAAATTGTTAAAAATTGTATAATCACATTGTCTGTTATCACCCAAATGAGGATGGGCTCCCTTTTGAGTCTGGTTCCTCTCGAGGTTTCTTCCTCATGTTGTCTGAGGGATTTTTTCCTTGCCACTGTCGCCACAGGCTTGCTCATTGGGGATAGATTAGGGATAAAATTAGCTCATGTTTAAAGTCATTCAAATTCTGTAAAGCTGCTTTGCGACAATGTCTATTGTTAAAAGTGCTATAAAAATAACCTTGACTTGACTTGACAATTGGCTTTCACTAGCTTTATACCTCTTGAAAAATTTGTGCCAAATGTCTGTGTTCTTTACACAGTATATTGTATAATTAAAAAAAAACTAATATTTTCATGAGCAGTAGCTATTTAAATATGGCCATAGATGTTTTGCAACAACAAATTAATGTGAGCAAAATCAGACAAGTCTGAAATTAGTGTGTATACAGTGTGTGTGTATATATATATATATATATTAGTGCATCTCAAAAAATTAGAATACCATGAAAAAGTTCCTTTTTTTCATAATTTAATTCAAAAAGGTAAACTTTCATATATTCTATATTCATTACATGTAAAGTGAAATATTTAAAGCCTTTTTTGTTTTAATTTTGATGATTATGGCTTATAGCTCATGAAAATCAGAAATCCAGTATCTCAAATTATTAGAATATTCCCTAAGATCAATCAAAAAAAGGATTTACAATACAGAAATGTCCAACTTCTGAAAAGTATATTCATTTATACACTCAATACTTGGTTGGGGCTCCTTTACCATGAATTACTGTATCAGTGCGGTGTGGCATGGAGGTGATCAGTCTGTGGCACTGCTGAGGTGTTATTGAAGCCCAGGTTGCTTTGATAGTGGCCTTCAGCATATCTGTATTTTTGGGTCGGGTGTTTCTCATCTTCCTCTTGACAATACCCCATAGATTCTCTATAGGTTCAGGTCAGGCAAGTTGGCTGGCCAATCAAACACAGTAATATCATGGTCAGCAAACCATTTGGTAGTAGCTTTGGCACTGTGGGTAGATACTAAGTCCTGCTGGAAAAGGAAATCAGCATCTCCAAAAAGCTTGTCAGCAGATGGAAGCATGAAGTGCTCTAAAATCTCCTGGTAGATGGCTGTGTTGACTTTGGACTTGATAAAATACAGTGGACCAACAGCAGCAGATGACATGGCACCCCAAATCATCACAGACTGTGGAAACTTCACATTGGGCTTCAAACACCTTGGATTCTGTGCCTCTCCACTCTTCCTCCAGACTCTAGAACCGTGATTTCCAAATTAAATGCATATGTACTTTCGTCTGAAAAGAGGACTTTGGACCACTGAGCAACAGTCCATTTTTCTCTCCTTAGCCCAGATAAGACACTTCTGACATTGTCTCTGGCTCAGGAGTAGCTTGATATTAGGAATGCGAAAGTTGTATCCCCTTTCTTGAAGATGTCTGTTCGTGATGGGTCTTGATACACTGACACCAGCCTCAGTCCACTCCTTGTGAAGCTCTCCCAAGTTCTTGAATCAACTTTTCTTGACAAGCCTCTCAAGACTGCAGCCATCCCTGTTGCTTGTGCACCTTTTCCAGCCACCCTTTTCAGCAATGACCTTTTGTGGCTTACCCTCCTTGTGGAGGGCATCAGTGATCATCTTCTGGACAACATTCAAGTCAGCAGTCTTCCCCATGATTGTGGTTGTGTGTACTGAACTAGACTGAGAGATACACTGTGTTCATACTGTTTTACTCAAACTCAAAATGAAATATTCTAATATTTTGAGATGGGTTTTTTTATGTTTTTGTATTGTATGCCATACTGAAGGGGCGGCACGGTGGTGTAGTGGTTAGCACTGTCGCCTCACAGCAAGAAGGTCCTGGGTTCGAGCCCCGGGGCCGGCGAGGGCCTTTCTGTGTGGAGTTTGCATGTTCTCCCCGTGTCCGCATGGGTTTCCTCCGGGTGCTCCGGTTTCCCCCACAGTCCAAAGACATGCAGGTTAGGTTAACTGGTGACTCTAAATTAACCGTAGGTGTGAATGTGAGTGTGAATGGTTGTCTGTGTCTATATGTCAGCCCTGTGACGACCTGGCGACTTGTCCAGGGTGTACCCCGCCTTTCGCCCGTAGTCAGCTGGGATAGGCTCCAGCTTGCCTGCGACCCTGTAGAAGGATAAAGCGGCTAGAGATAATGAGATGAGATGCCATACTGATTAAAATAGAAAAATCCTTGAAACATTTTAGTTTATGTGTAATGAGTCTATAATATATAACATTTTCACATTCTTAAATAACTGATGGAAAATATTGAACTTTTTCACAATATTCTAATTTTTTGCGATGCACTAGTGTGTGTGTGTGTGTGTGTGTGTATATATATATGTGTGTGTGTGTGTGTGTGTGTGTATATATATGTGTGTGTGTGTGTGTGTGTGTGTGTGTGTGTGTGTGTATATATATATATATATATATATATATATATATATATATATATGTGTATGTATATATATGTGTATGTATGTATATATATATATGTGTATATATATAAAATATGTATGTATATGTGTGTGTATGAATAAGAAAAAAATAGATGCTTAAATGTTTTACAATAAATTCCAAAACAGTGTTGTCTATCTGTGTTACTTTATTTTTTTGTAGACTATATTATACAATCTGTGCTTTTGGCTCAGTTTAGAATTAGCTCCATTAAAAGTACCAAAATGAGGCTTGTCTCATGCCAGTGAGGGGGACTGTGTTATGGCAGAATTAATAAAACCCTAAAATCAGCATGCAGCACCGAAGTGCAGCTGTAGCATCTAATGAGATTTAAAAGTGCTCCCATAAAGCCTCATAAATGGAGCCTACATGGGGAATTATATTCTCTCTAGATGGAATCTGATTGGTGTTTTAGCGAGTGGAGGCAGCAGTCCCTGCACTGGATGATCACACACATAATGAGGGGTGCATGATCAGATCTTCACACTTATTTAGGACAGTCGTCCTGCCAGGCACATCCATTCACCATACACACAAACATGAATTAGTCTAGTACCATGTACCATTCACTGCAGCTGAATCAGAAAGCCATTGTACACAAGAATGGTGCTTTAGAATAAGCAAATCATTATTCAGATTTTTAATTTTTATATATTTATCTTTTAATTCTGGAAAATTACAATGCCATGCTGAAACAACCATTTGGAGCAATGCAAGTTTGACCTGATTTCCAAGTGATACATGCCATATTTAAATTCAAGAGAATGTGAATGTGTGGGGGCAAAGATAAAATGCATAGATGTTAACTATTAGTAGTAGAAATCATGGCTAATGTAGACTGGATCTGCCATCAAATTGTCAGTCTTTTTTTTATTGTAAAAGCTCAAAACAACACTATAAAGCAAAATAATTAAAAAAAATTTGTAATACGAGCAGAAAGATTTGTTTGACAATAGGCTTTCGCTCATGAATGGTTTCACTAAGCAAGGGTTGAAAGAAAGTTGTGCTTTATGAGGGGGCCATGTATTAGATACTGTATGTGTGTAAATGGTTATGAAAGAGGGAAGTGAGAGAGAGAGAGAGAGAGAGAGAGAGAAAGAGAGAGAGGCATCTGTGAGATCCAGGACAAACAATACTTGACTGTATAGAGGCATGAAGTCTGGCCCTGCACTGTGTGGGTTTTGTCCAGGCTGAAGACATCTTTTGTATGAGATATGTAGGCTCTTTGTATTTGGGAGGAAAAACTCTTTTTGCATGATAATACTAGGACTGGGGCATCTCATGAGTCATATGAACACTTTCTCTCATAGAAAGCAGACTTGCACACACTATATCTGCGTATGAAAGAGAGAGCATCAGTCACTTTCTGTGGAATTTAACAAGGCGAGTTAAAGCCTATGTTGCAAAAAGAAATAACTGGGCATAACCAGCCTTTTAGTTCACCAGACCCACAAAATATATAGCTTTCATATATGAGAGGGACAGGATAGTGTTTAGAAATCCAAGGTAACCAATGCATTGTTTACTGTAGGATGTAAATTATACTTTATCTGAGATATTTACCTGAGAATTTTTGCTCTCATCATCTCCAAGCTAGGCACCATATATACGGCCTCCTCCAAAAGTATTCGAACAGTAAGGCTAATTATTTTATTTTTACTGTACACTGATGTCATTTGGGTTGTAGATCAAAAGAAAAACATGAGATGATAAACCAGAATTTCATGTTTAATTTCCTGATATTTCCATCTAGGGGTGGCACAGTGGTGTAGTGGTTAGCACTGTCGCCTCACAGCAAGAAGGTCCAGGTTCGAGCCCCGTGCCCGGCAAGGGCCTTTCTGTGTGGAGTTTGCATGTTCTCCCCGTGTCCATGTGGGTTTCCTCCGGGTGCTCCGGTTTCCCCCACAGTCCAAAGGTTAGGTTAACTGGTGACTCTAAATTGACTGTAGGTGTGAATGTGAGTGTGAATGGTTGTCTGTGTCTATGTGTCAGCCGTGTGATGACCTGGCAACTTGTCCAGGGTGTACCCCGCCTTTCACCCGTAGTCAGCTGGAATAGGCTCCAGCTTGCCTGCGACCCTGTAGAACAGGATAAAGCGGCTAGAGATAATGAGATGAGATGAGATTTCCATCTAGATGTGTCAACTTAAAAATGGTACCAGTTGTTTGAACACACCCATTTTTTTCAAGTGATCAAAATTATTGGAACACAACTGGCAAGTGTTTTTTGTTGCCCAGATGTGCCCTGTTAGATTGACTTTTTTAAAAAATGAATAGCTCTGAATGTCTACTCTTGGTTTGAGGCCTGGGTTTTGTCTCTGAAGACTGCATTTGTTGTTTAAAAGGATAAACCAACATTAAGACCTGAGAGCTGTCTATGGGAGAAAAACTAGCCATTTTAAAGCTAAGAAAAAAGGAAAAATCAGTCAGAGCCATTGGAGACGCATTGGGCATGGCCAGTACAACAGTTTGGAATGTCCTGAAAAAGAATTCAACAGATGTATCTGTTACTAGCGATATCACAAGATGCAAACTACTCATTAACAGTAAGAATCAGAAGACCAGATTGGAAGTCACAAATAAATACAGAGATGAGCTACACACTTTCTGGAAACAAGATTAACCTCTTTAAAAGTGATGGAATGGCCAAAGCAAGGAACTGCTCATGATCCAAACATACAAGCTCATCAGTCAGGCACAGTGAAGGTAGTGTCATAGCATGGCTTCTTCTGGAACAGGCTCACTAATTGTTATTGATGGTGTAACTCATGATGGTATCAGCAGAATGAATTCAGAAGTATACAGAAACATCCATCCATTATCTGTAACTGCTTATCCTGTACAGGGTCACAGGCAAACTACAGCCTATCCCAGCTGACAGGGTACTCCCTGGACAAGTTGCCAGGTCATCACAGGGCTAATACATAGAGACAAACAAACATTCACACCTACAGTCAATTTAGAACCACCAATTAGCCTAACCTGCATGTCTTTGGGGGAAACCAGAGCAAACCCACACAGACATGAGGAGAACATGCAAACTCTACATAGAAAGGCCCTCGTCAGCCACTGGGCTTGAACCCAGGACCTTCTTGCTGTGAGGTGATAGTGCTAACCACTACACCACCATGCCACCGCTACAGAAACATTCTGTCTGTTAATTTACACAGAAATGCATCCTATCTAATTGGGAGGAACTTCATCATGCAATAAGACTTCTTCTTCCGGCTGATCCCGTTAGGGGTCACTACAGCGGATCATCCCAATTTTTTGATCCGTATATTTGATTTGGCATAGATTTTTACATTGGATGCCCTTCCTGACGCAACCCTCCCGAATCTGTCTGGGCTTGGGACCAGCACTAAGTATACACTGGCTTGTGCAACCCCAGTGACTGGGTATTTCCTCATGCAGCAATACACTGCCAACTCAGCAAAGGACTTCATCAGAGGGAAAAAGTGGAAAGTTTTTGACTGACCAAGTTGATCACCAGACCTTAACCCAATATGAGCAGCATTTCACCTCCAAAAGAGGAGACTGGAGGGAGAAACCCCCCAAGAAAATAAACAATGACTGAAAAGCTGAAGCTATAAAGCTGTGGTACAAGCCTAGAAAATTATCACAAAAGAACAATGCAACAATTTGGTGATGTCAGTAGGTCACCGGCTTGATGTTGTTTTGCATGCAAGGGATATGCAACCAAAATGTGTCATTTAATTTACTTTTAGAATATTTGTTCCAATATTTTTACTCACCAAAAAAATTGGATGGTCTGCTGCCAAAGGTGCCATGTTCGAAGTTATTTAACACATCTAGGTGTAAACATCAGGAAATGAAAACTGACATTCTGATTTATCATCTTCATCTTTTGATTTCAAACCCAAATGTCTTCACTGTCTTGCAAAAACAAAACAATTGGCCTTGCTGTCGCAATACTTTCAGACAGGATTGTATATGTAAAAGTAAAGCCAGTATCTCACTGGGCTGCGACAGCTTGCGACAAATTATGAACGTCATTCGCAAGAGAGTTTCAAAAGTGTCTTGAAACATTCGTGGGGCTTCTAAATTTCCTCGCACAAGTCACAAAGTGTCGCTACTCCGTCGCTGAAATTTTGAACATGTTCAAAAAATTAATGCGACAAAATTTCTCTCAAAATAGCCGCAAATGCGTCGCTGGTGTTGCAAAGCCGTCGTGAACCCTTCTCAAGTCAGTTTCTGTGAGGCTTCCTCTACTTCCCTGCCTGACAAGGGAAAGCCGGGCTGCGACAGCCTGCGACTAGTTGGAGACACAACAATTGTGGTAAAATATGCAAATATCAATTCAGTGTGATTTCAAGTGAAAATTGTCGCTAATTCGCATATTTTATCACAATTGTTGTGTCTCCAACTAGTCGCGGGCTGTCACAGCCCAGTGAGATACTACCCTAAGTATTTTATTTTGAAAAATAACAAAAAACAAAACTTGTTAGACGTTACAAGAATAGACCCACTGTTAACATCCAGCCTCTCTAGCTCTGAGTGTCAATAATTTTAAGTTTTGCACAAAGTTTAATACACCCAATCAATCAGTAGCTTGTAGAACCACTTTTATCAGCACTCATCCATTATCTGTAGCCACTTATCCTGTCCTACAGGGTCGCAGGCAAGCTGGAGCCTATCCCAGCTGACTGTGGGCGAGAGGCGGGGTACACCCTGGACAAGTCGCCAGGTGATCACAGGGCTGACACATAGACAACCATTCATGCTCAAGGCCAATTTAGAGCCACCAATTAACCTAATGTGCATGCCTTTGGACTGTGGGGGAAACCGGAGCACCCGGAGGAAACCCACGCGGACAACATGCAAACTCCACACAGAAAGGCCCTCGCCAGCCACTAGGCTCGAACCCAGGACCTTCTTGCTGTGAGGCGACACTGCTAACCACTACACCACCGTGCCGTCCCTTATGTCCATATAGGAACTTTATTTTCCCAGTTCTGAAGTCATACTGTGTGTATCACATATAAATTCCCTAACCTGCTAACATACAGTGGTGCTTGAAAGTTTGTGAACCCTTTAGAATTTTCTATATTTCTGCATAAATATATGGTCCTGGGCTCAAACCCATGACCTTCTTGCTGTAAGGCAACAGCGCTAACCACTACACCACCGTGCCACCCCTTTATCAGCAACAACTTGAAATTAATTTTCTCTATTAGGTTACAACATGTACCAACCTACTACTATGAAAAAAAGTATTGCTATTTTTGTATATAGAAAATAGCAATGATATCAACAAAAGCTGCATGTCATCTTTCTAAGTAATAAACTGTTTATTTGGATATTAAATTTGAGCTTTCTTTGTCTTTTGGTTGTGGAACACTCAACAACTGGAATACATGTCACCTTGGAACCTCTGATTTAGCCATGTATTTGGGAGATCATAAACCAAATACTTTTACCATCAAAAAATCAACAAAAAATACAGCTATTGGGGTGAAAAAATAACAATAATTTATCATTGTTTATTTGTTGATTTTATTGAGTAAAATTAAATGTTTTAAACCATTATTTATTTTGTTAAAAGCCTGTCCTTTAATTTGTGTGATTAGTCATTGGTGTGCAAGTGCTTAAATTTTGGGACAGTACAACTTCATCAGAACTAGTTAAAAAAAAAAAAAACCTCTATTTTGCCCTCTGAACAAATGGGTTAAGGTCCCGTGACAACATTTCAGTGGGATTGAAGTCTAGCCTTTGATTTGTCCTTTCCAAAGCCTTGATTCAGTTGTACTTTTGCTGGTATGCTTAGGATTACTGCCCTGTTGTATGACCCAGTTATGGCCGCGCTTTATCTGCTAAACAGATGGCCTCACATTTGCTTCAGTAATGCTTTGGTATAACAAATAGTTCATGTCAAATCAATGACCTTAAGGTGTCATGTATGTAGCTGTGGCTGCAAGACATGCCCAAATTATCACCCCTTTGTGACCATGTTCAACATTGGGCATGAGATGTTTGTGGTGATATGCCAGATTTCATTATCACCAAACATGCTACTGTGCATTACTGTAACAAAGAGGAGTTAGAGGAGTGGTTCTGAACAAACTGGCAAAATGTTGAGTCATAACCAGAATGCATGCCAAACTTCTGAGATGAACTTAACTCCTCTATCTGACACAATGTACTCACAGAGGCCATAATGCCAAAACACCTCCTTAAATATGATTTCAGTCGTTTCTTTGTGGCAGCACGGTGGTTAGCATTTTCGCCTCACAGCAAGAAGGTTCTGGGTTTGAGCCTGGTGGCTGATGGGGGCCTTTCTGTGTGGAGTTTGCATGTTCTCCCCATGTCTCCATGGGTTTCCTCCGGGTGCTCTGGTTTCCCCCTACATTCCAAAGACATGCAGGTTAAGCTAATTGGTAGCTCTAAATTGACTGTTGGTGTGAATGGTTGTTTGTCTCTATGTGTCAGCCCTGTGATGACCTGGCAACTTGTCCAGGGTGTACCCTGCCTCTTGCCCATAGTCAGCTGGGATGGTTTCTCTGACAGTTGGGAATTTTTGAAGAGGCAACAGAGAAACAGTCAATTCAATTATTGAGAGGGGTCTGGATGGTGAAGTACTTGAGCTTTAGTGTAATGTTCCTTTAGGTTCTGGAAAGCTCAAATGACTTCCTCCAACCACTTGAGAGTTCTGTTTTTTTTTTTCTTTTAAGAAGGATAAGATAGGACACCACTGAGATGGAACCTTGAATGAACTGGCCCAAGGAAACTTTGGAGTTTGTTAATAGTTCAGGCTTGTGGCCTAGGACTGACTGTGTTGACAGTGGCTTGGTCAAGTCAAGTCAAGTTTATTTGTATAGCGCTGTTAACAATAAACATTGTCGCAAAGCAGCTTTACACAATTTGAATGACTTAAAACATGAGCTAATTTTATCCCTAATCTAGCCCTGATGAGCAAGCCTGTGGCGACGGTGGTAAGGAAAAACTCCCTCAGACGACATGAGGAAGAAACCTCGAGAGGAACCAGACTCGAAAGGGAACCCATCCTCATTTGGGCAACAACAGACAGCATGACTATAATATTAACAGTTTTAACAAGAAGTCAGTTTTGTTGATGTTATAAACTCTTCACTGATGGAAACTTGAGTGCAAAACTGTTCATGACAACTGCAGTCCTAAAGTTAGCAAGTCAACTGTAGTCCTCAGCCATAAAAGCATTACTGTAAGAGTCCAGAGCGTCCTCCAAGTGTGACTTTCAACTGTCCTCATGGGGCCGGTCCATTTCCATACTACTTTCATCAAAGATGTAATCCATGAACTTGATTTAAGGTTGGTGAAGTTGACACTTTTCAAGTTTCATGAACAAATTGAGACATCTAGGAACTTCTTGAGCACTGCTCGTACCTGACAGTCATGTTTCTCCTCTGATATGGAGAAACTCAGAATGTTGTTGATGTAGATGATGACACAGTGGTCCAAGAAATTAGGATCTTGTTCACAAATGCCTAGAAAACAGATCGAGTATTAACTAGGCCATATGGAATAACCAAAATAGTCATAGTGGCCTGCAGTTGTAACAAAGGCAGTTTTCTAGTCATTGCCCTCTCAGTTATAGATGAGGCCCTTTTAAGGTCCAGCTTGGTGAAACATCTTGTCTCATCTTATTGTTCAAGAGCTTAGGTGACTAGAGGGAGAGGATACCAGTACTTGACTGTGACAGAATTAAAATCCTACTGATCTATGCAAGGATGAGGGTGTAAGCTTGTGCCAACACCTCTTTGATGTAATCCTCCATAGCTTTCAGACAGGAAGAGTATAAGTGCAATGTCTAGAGGGCACTGAACCAGCCAGGTGGGTGATGACACAGTCCCAAGGGTAGTGTGGATGCTGGAGATGTCTTCCAGGTCAAAATATGAGCCAGGTATTTACACTTCCTTTTTTTAACCTCAGGACTTTCTATCTGTGTTGTATGATAGGGCAGACAGAAGCAATTTTTAAAACATAGAGAGCACCAGGAAGCTACCTAGGGTGGCACGGTGGTGCAATGGTTAGCATTGTCACCTCACAATAAGAAGGTTCTGGGTTTGAGCCCAGTGGCCAATGGGGGCCTTTCTGTGTGAAGTTTGCATGTTCTCATCGTGTCTGCATGGGTTTCCTCAGGGTGCGCTGGTCTGTCACCCCCCCCCCCCAAAAAAAAGTCCACATGTAGTTAGGTTAACTGGCCCATAAATTGCCCATAGGTGTGAAGGGTTAGTTGTCTGGGAACCCAGCCACCGTTTGGTTTGGTGCCAGTCCCAAGCCCAGAAAATGGGAGGGCTGTGCTAGGAAGGACATCTGGCATAAAACTATGTTCCAATTAATATGACATTTCAAGGTCCACATGGTAGTGACCCCACACGCATAAGTGGGACAAGCAGGAAGAAGAAGCACCAGGACATTAGCTCACTTTCCACCCAGAAAACCACTTGGTTTTGGGTGGTCAGCCAGGGTGTGCCCACAGTCACTCCATGCCCCAACACACAATCCTCCTTGTTCTTCTTTTCCTACAAGTTATGACATGGAAAAATCCCCAAAACTGTAATTCATGAACGGTCCACTCCACATACAATCTGTCGGTCTCCATTTGATCACAAAACAATAAAGGTTTCCAGAATCAATGTTAGCAACTTCAAATCCATATTAGTGTCCCCTGCTGCCGATTTTCTGAATTGAGCCAAAAAGTTTGTCTAGTCCACCAGCATCACCATAACTGAAAAGCACGTGATTGCATTGAATGAGGGATACTAATAGGTAAAACAGCATTGCGTGTAAGGTTCACAAACACCGTTTCGAGTTTTGGCCAATCAGCATGTAAGAATGCAATCACGTGATTTTCAATCATGGCAGCGCCATCGGAGTAGATGAACTTTTTGACCCAATTCAGAAGATTTGAAGTTGCTGAAATGTTGATTTGGGAAACCTTTATTGTCTTGTGATCAAATGGAGACCAACAGATTGTATATGGAGTGGACTGTTCATGAATTACCACTTTGGGGAGTTTTCCATGTCATAACTTGAATTAAAAGAAGACCGAGGAGGATTGTGTATTGTGACATGTAGTGACTGTAGGTGAGCCTAGAATGATAGAATTTTGAGGTGATTTGGTTATCATCAGAAATGACAGGATTTCTGTTTGTAAGATAACTGTATGCATTTGAAGGGGAATGGTGCATTCTGTGATTTGTTTCCCCTTCCCAGTGGCATGCCATCTAGTGTCTAGAGCCGATCCCAGCTGACTTCGATCAAGAGGCGGGGTACACCCTGGGCAGGTGTCCAATCTATCACAGGGCTAACACAGAGATGAACAACCATTCACACAATTTTTTTTTTTGTTATTTCTTGAAATTCTCTTTACATCCTGACAGCAATGAATAAATCAAATGTCCTGACAATAAAAAAGAAAAAGAAAATCAATCTGTGGTAGTCTCAGGGCTATAAAAAGCCCTTCCAAGCATTTCATTCAGTCCAGCCTGCGTGTCTCCATTCCTACATGCACACACTCTGCCCGTGTACTCATTGTGTATGACCAAAAGGTGAGACAGACATATTGTAGAGGTACTGTATCACCAGAGCTAGCGAGCTAGTTGACAGCTGTGAGTAATAACATCACATGTTTGTAATTTACATTCATTAGGATAATGTTAGGTGCTTTCTTAAGTGCTGTGCCCCCCCCCCCCCCCCGAATGTTCTCTCTTGTGGACTTGTGGTCCTCCAGCAGTAATCAGGCAGTGCGCGTTCATGTGTTTTGGAGGAGAGGCTTGAGAAGGAGCACTGAAGGGTAAGAGGTGGGATTTTCCAATTGGATACTTTCAAAAATCTAGTTTACTGGTTTCTCCAAAATTGCCTTCCCTGCCCATAAGATGATGGTGTTTTCCTGTTTAGCATAGTTTAATGCTGATACAACATGTACTACTGAATACATCATCAGAAAAATCTAAACATTTGTATGCCCAGATTATCTGTTACTAAAGTTAGAATTGAGTTGGAATTGCACAGTAATGACTAAACCCCTCCCAAAGCAGGAACTGTAATTATATAAAGCTGTTGTAGGTAATTTGTGCCACACATATGTATAGGGTAGGACATCTTTAGTAACTAGCTGTATATTATTGCTGATATATGTGTATCTGTATCTGAGTCACTGGGCCACACCTACTGCAAATACCACTCACACAAAGGCTGGAGAGAAAGATGATATGATAATTTTATTCTTGGGTGGAGTTGAATGTGGTCTCTGAAAGCACAGACGTTCCACAGAATTACACTTGATTTATTAAAGGGAAATTCCTACATTTTTTGTGGCATTTTATATATATAGTGCATACTTTTCTTCATTCATGCTGAAACCAGAGAATCTTAGAAGGAAGATTCTTACATGCCTCTATATGTTTAAAAATGTGTATATGTGTAATAAAGCTATCATGTGTAATACATTACTTTAGGCAGTAGTTATAGTAGCCAACACTAGAGTTCCAAAAAAAAAAAAAATCACCAGGCCAGGCATAAAATCTTTTGTGTAAGTGATGCTTGTGTGCATACACATCACATATCAGGCAGTATTTACTGACAGAAAAAAATTAGCACTATAGTATTAAGTTTAACATACTAGATTTTTATTTTATGTCTTCTTCAATAGTGTGTCCATGGACAAAAGCAACTTCTAGTAACGTATGAAGTATAATAGACCACTTTTTTATGCTTTCTTTGAGACACATCTTAGAAACCTGCTTAGACAAAAGCAAGTGAGATACAAAGTTGCCAGAAAACTGTACAACAGTGTATCTAAGAGAACATATCATCAATATGTGCAATAGACAGCCTTAGATGGACTGGACCCTTGCAATGGAAGTGTGGAGTATCATTTCTTTGGCAGGAAACACCTTAGTGTGTGTGATGGAATGGTATGGACTAGATGTTGGCCTCACATCCACACATAGTAAGGGCTCTGGTACCAAACTTTTTGATCAAGGGTGGTCTCTCTACTATTTCACAGTTCCCATAGTTGGCAGTAAGGGAAACTCACGAGGAAGGAAAATGCTGACAGTTGCTTGTGCATATGCAGCAAAAAGCACATCTCAGCTCAAACCTTCTTGAAGAAGATGGTGCAGATGTTTGAGTGGGTGCCTCCTTCTGATGGATATACTGGTTGGATTCCAATCACAAGGGCACTGGTAAGATTTACTCCATCCATTATCTGTAACTGCTTATCCTGTGCAGGGTTACGGGCAAGCTGGAGCCTATCCCAGCTGACTATGGGCGAGAGGCGGGGTACACCCTGGACAAATCGCCAGGTCATCGCAGGGCTGACACATAGAGACAAACAATCATTTACATTCACATTCACACCTATGGTCAATTTAGAGCCACCAATTAGCCTAACCTGCATGTCTTCAGATTATGGAGGAAACCCATGCAGACACAGGGAGTACATGCAAACTCCACACAGAAAGGCCCCCATTGGCCACTGGGCTCAAACCCAGGAACTTCTTGCTGTGAGGCAACAGTGCTAACCACTACACCACTGTGCTGCCCCAGATTTACTGTGCCTGGTAAACCCAGGAGAGCTTCCTGGTTGTTTTGGAGTCTCTAAATGAAGCTTTGCTGAGAGTATTTAACTCCCCTCTTCCAACAACAGACTCGTTCTTAATATGAAGTGAGATTGTGACATTGAGTCAAAAGAGACCATGTTCAAGTGAACTAGCTCTGCTGAGCAAGTTCATTTTGAGGACCTCCTTAACCTAGTAGAAAAGCCATCTCTTCAAGGTGCAGTACCAATAGTCTTGAGTGCTTTGGAGTCCATCTCTATGGTTGAAGTTATTATGGTGGTTAGAAACCCTGGTACTTGCAAGGGGTGGATGTGATTTGGCCAGAGATGTTGAAGGCCCTGTACAAGCTTGAGGTTTTGTGGGTAACTTTTTTGGAGATCTGGGGCAGTGCCTTTGAAATGGCACAATTCCCTCTTTTTAAATAAAGGAGACCAGAGGGTGTGTTCCAATTACAGAATCACACCCCTTAACCTCTTGGGAAATGGCTATGACAGAGGAGGCTCAGATTCAGGAGGAACAATATGGGTTCCACCCAGACTCTGGAACAGAAACTTGGTTGGGTGTCAGACTCCAAAAAAGTTGTGTCTCATTCGTGGTTTCCACACAGCCGAAGTTTGAGAGGTGTCTCTTATGGGGACTAGAGGTAACACCCCTGTTATTTGCAAATGGTACCATCTGAAGTGGCCCTCCAACACATGTTGAGTGTGAAGTGGTTGGGATGAAAATCAGCACCTCTAAATCTAAAGCCAGGGTTCTTCCCTGGAATAGAGCCGGATGCTTCCTTCAGCTGAAGGTGACCCTCAGAGATTTCTATATATACATTTCACAAAACTGATATTCTGAAATATTTTTGATGATACTTGGATGAGTTTATAAAAGACAATTGTGGTCAATTAAAATTATTTTAATTATTATATAATCAGGAAATCTGCTTTCAGTACCAAATATTCAGAAATATTAGTGACAACGGAATTAAAGCATGACATATTCAACCGTTTTACTCACGAGCGATACGATCCGTGCTCTCTTTCTTGTCCTCATGTGCCACCCAGTGTATATTATGTGTATTGCATGTATCTGTGTTGTGAAATAAATTAACCCTAGTCTGGCTATGTCTAGTCCTGGTCTTGTTAAGGGCCTTATAATACAAATTGTATTGTATATCCTGCTTTAACACACCTAATTTACACTCAACAATCCCTTGCATTTAAATTGTGTGTGTAGACAGTTGAAGACTGCACCGCACATTATTATCCTCTTGTATGTTATTGTATGTTATTGGTTATCCAGTGCAAAGTTGCCACTTGGATGATTTAATGACACATTAATTAAGGAGTGGAACCCAGTGTGGTCTTCTGTTCTGCTGTTGCATGCTGAGATGCTTTTCTGCTCACCACAGTTGTAAAGAGTGATTATATGAGTCCTTCCTGGCAAAAAAAAAAGCTCGGCCCAATCTGGCCATTTTCCTCTGACCTCTCATCAACAAAGTGTTTGTTTCCACCCACAGAACTGTCACTCACTCATTCTATGTTTTTTTTTGTTTGTTTTTCGCACCATTCTGTGTAAACTCTAGAGACTGTTATTTGTGTGTGAAAACTACAGGAGATCAGCAGCCTCTGAAATACTCAAACCAGTCCTCCTGGCTCAAACCAACACCCATGCCACAGTGAAAACAGGTCACACTTTGAGATCACAATTTTTCCCATTCTGATGTTTGAAGTGAACATTAACCAAAGCTCTTGCTTTGTATCTGCATGATTTGATGCATTGTGCTGTTGTCAAGGGATTGGTTGATTAGAAAACTGCATCAAACAGCAGGAGTGGCATGGTGGTGTAGTGGTTAGCACTGTTGCCTCACAGCAAGAAGGTTCTGGGTTTGAGCCTATGGCTGACGGGGGCCTTTCTTTGTGGAGTTTGCATGTTCTCCCTGTGTCTGCGTGGTGCCCCCCACAGTTAGGTTAATTAGTAGCTCTAAATTGACTGTGAATGGTTGTTTGTCTCTATATGTCAGCCCTGCGATGATCTGGTGACTTGTCCCTTCTCTTGCCCGTAGTCAGCTGGGATAGGCTCCAGCTTGCCTGTGACCCTGCACAGGATAAGTGGTTACGGATAATATATATATATATATATATATATATATATATATATATATATATATATATATATATATATATATATCCATCCTTCAGTAAAAATGTAGCTAACTAGTTTTTGTTTGTTTTTGACATTAATAATGTTTTTGACCTGATTTTTGGAAAAGCCTTCAGAGCCTTTTGCTCTTACTTATAAGGAGAGACTGAGAATTAAACAGGAGGCCAACAGAAAAAAAAAACAGAAGACACAGAGATATGTACTACAGTAACAGATACCTGTGAAACTGGACAAAAGGTAGATACTTTATTTATGAATGTACTAGTAATAAGGAAAAACTTATAACATGTTTATTAGTGAAATAAGATGAAACATTGACAGCGTTGATATTATTACAGTAAAATCTCCATTTGACACTTTGTATGTTTGTTCCCATTTGCACAGGATGTTGTTGCAACCCAAACTCAACGTTTCTTTCTTTCTTCTTTTCTTCCTTTCTTTGGAGGGAAACAAGATAGTGAGGTTCTGCATCTGAAGTGTCCTACAAACCCACATAAGAGTTACCTACATGCTAACGTTCCTCATTATCTGATCTGCTTTAAAATCCAACTTTTTTCCAAGTCCATGCAAGTCCATTACATAGTAACATATTAATTTCCTTTATTAATTTTTTTCCAATTAACAACTAACATCGGAAAGCCATAATTATCTTATTATATCATATGAATGAGAATGAGAATCACACCAATCAGATAGTTTGAAGATACAAGTGTAGTGCAAAGGAATCTTTGCATAACTGTGAATATGAATACATTCGCAACTTCATAACTTAGATTTGTTTTTAACAAAATATATCTCAATATATATATAGATATACAGTGAACATGAGCAAAAGCTTTCCATTTACAGTACATTCAAGCATGCAGTTGAAAGATGGAAAGAGCACGATTAAAAGCAAAGATGTGGAACTAAATGCATATAACTGGTCCTTGTGAAGATTGAACATGTTGCATTAAAATACACCACTGTGAATGAAAAAAAAACATATATATAAAACACTGAAGCAGATGGTTGTTGTTTCTCTGAATGTTTTTTCATGTTTTCTGTTAATTAAATTAATACTGTCGTTAAATACAACAAAACTCAAACTCAATGTCAAAAAAATTAGACTTTCCATTTGAATTTTTTTTACAGTGTGTCAAATAAGCAGTCTTTAAATTAAAAAAAACTTTTTTTCTTTTCTTTTTTTCTGTAAAAAAGAAACTGAAATACAAAGCAGGCTGCAATTATGATCTAATAGTTTAAACTTCTACAGTAACAGTAGGCCCGTTGGTGGTGCTTTCACTCAGGCCTTTCTCTGGCTCGCTGCTAGCCTCAGTGGCTCCCTCTTCAGGCGACGCTGAGTCACTGCCTTCTTTGGTGCTCTCCTTGGCAGCAGCGTCTGTGTTGGGACTGATCAGTGCTGTTGATTCATTAACAACCTGCACAGAGTCAGCAGGTGCTTCACTGGGCTTCTTCACCTCGCCGTTCTGCACGGGGAAGGCCGCCTCCAGGGCAGCATACAGGAACTCATACTGCTCCTGTTTTAATGGAGCATGAAGTATTACAAAACATTGTCAAGGGTGTTTAAGTTACTTTAAAATGGGTGAGCTAATAATCTAATGCATTTTAATATGAATCTTTTTGGTTTGTAGGACTAAAGTGTGAAGTTGCTGATCTAACTATAGACAGAATTTCTTTTGTAGAACTAGTCCAGAGTTATAACTGTCGGGATTTCAGATTTAAAAATGCCTTCTGTATGTAAAATTTAATATGGATTCAGTATCATAATCTATAAATAACCGGGTAAGTTTGTGAAAATTTCTAAAACAGGTTTTGTATTCGTCTCTCATAAGGGATGAAGTAACTAAAGGTAAATTTATTTTTTTGCTGGAATTACTCTCATGATTGAAGAAAATTTATTACACAGCTTATTTGAATACTCGATTCTTATTGGTCAGTTACAGTACTACGGTACAATACCATGGTCTGTTATTTCTGTATATCAGACCATTGCTATGTTTGTATGGGTTTGGTGCTGATGTCCGTTCCGATAGCCCTAGGCCTCTCGCCTATAGCTACAGCTAGGGTTACAGTGGGGGGCTAGTCCTCTGGTAACCGCGAGAGTTTGCCTCCCTACTCGCATCTGTATTGCAGCGTGCCTTGCCAGATGGTAGCAGGTACCATTTTTATGATGTTCTTTGGTATGACCCAACTGTGAGTAGAACTCGTGATCTCCCGGTCAAGAGGCGGACATGCTAACCACTAGGCCAACTCAGACCCTTGTGACCCTTCTGCTTCACATCAGAGTCCTGCATCACCCTATCAGGGTTTATTTCACCATAATGACTGGCTCACTGTACATTACCCCTTATTTATGACCAAGATTGACTGGAATCCTTTTAACTAAATAGATTGCTATAAATAAACAAAAGTGCATAGTTATTCTTTTATGCTATGATGTTATGATAGACTTGCTTTTGAACCAAATATTTGTCTAAACAACCCAATTCCAAAAAAAGTTGGGATGTTGTGTAAAATGTAAATAAAAACAGAATGCAATGATTTGCAAATCCTTTTCAACCAATATTCAATTGAATGCAATACAAAGAAAATATATTGCATGTTCAAAATGATAAACTTCACTGTTTTTTTTTTGTTTGTTTGTTTTAAACTATAAACTCATTCTGAATTTGATGTCTGCAAGACATTCCAAAAAAACTGGGACAAGAAAAGACTGGGAAAGTTGTGGAATGTTGAAAAAAAAAACATAGGTGGGGAACATTCTACAGATAAACAGGTTCATTGGTAATTGGGACTGTTCAGTCATTCACCACTTTGTGAAAAAATAGTCCAACAGTTTAAGAACAACATTTCTCAACATCTCAACGTACAATTGCAAGGAATTTAGTGATTTCACCATCAACAATATATAATATCATTAAAAGCAGAGAATCCAGAGAAATCTCTACACATAAAGGGCTGACAACCAACACTGAACACCTGTGACCTTTGATCCCTCAGACGGCACAGCAATAAAAACTGACATGATTATATAAAGGACTTGTGACATGGGCTTGGGAACCCTTTGGAAAATTGTTGTCATTAAACACAGTTCCTAACTGCATCCATGCAAAGTGAAAACCAAATATCAACAACATCCAGAAACCCCTCCGGATTCTCTGAGCCCGAGCTTGTCTGAGATGGACTGACGCAAAGTGGAAAGTGTACTGTGGTCTGATGAGTCCACATTTCAAATTGTTTTTGGAAATCATGGACGTTGTGTCCTCCGGACTAAAGAGGAAAAACACCATCCAGATTTTTGTTACCAGCACAAAGTTCAAAAGCCAGCATCTGTGATGGTATGGGGGTGTGTTAGTACCCACAGTATGGGTAACTTGCACATCTGTGAAAGCACCATTATGCTGAAAGGTACGTATATACGGGTTTTGGAGCAACATATGCTGCATGCAGACAACTTCCTTGAAGGGACATCCCTGCTTACTCTGCCAAGCCACATTCAGTACATTTTACAACAGCATGGCTTCAAAGTAAAAGAGTGTAGATGCTAAACTGGCCTGCCTGCCTGTCTGACTCCTTTTGAAAATGTGTGGTGCATTATGAAGCACAAAATATGACAATGGAGACTCCGGACTGTTGAGTAACTGAAGTTGAATATCAAGTAAACCTGGGAAAGAATTTCACGTTCAAAACTTCAACAATTAGTGTCCTCAGTTCCCAAATGCTTACTGAGTGTTGTTAAAAGAAAAAGTGATGTAACACAGTGGTAAACTTTTTTCCTGACTTTTTTGGAATGGCATCAAATTCAGAATAAGTGTGCATTTATTTAAAAAAATAAAGTTTGAACATTAAATATCTTGTCATTGTATTTTATTCAATTGAATATAAGTTGAAAAGGATTTGCAAATCATTGCATTCTGTTTTTATTGACATTTTACACAGCGTCCCAACTTTTTTGGAGTCAGGGTTCTATTTTTCTTTTCTATAAAGTTATATTGAAAGTTGCAGAATGTTTTTTGTCTGTATATGAAGTTGAAAAACTCACCAGCGTGTTGATCATGCCCGGACGAGCCTTGCGTAGGTCCTTGGCCACCTGGAAGATGTCTACTAGCTTCTCTGTGTCTGCACTGTCCAGAAGCTTCCACAAGGCGCAGAAGATTCCAGAACGTGTTGAGCCATCACTGGTAGAGGAAGCAATTATGGATGTTAAATACTCATTTCTGTGTATGCTCTCATCAGTGAAATGCAAACTCGCAGAGATGATGTTTTTGCAATAAGGATTTCAAAGCATCAATGTACCGAATAAGTGTGTTACACAGTTAAGCAGTTAAGGACTCACTTGCAGTGTGCTAAAATGGGCACATTGCTGCTCCTGTTCTCACTGCTCTGTCTGACACTCTTTATCATATCAATCAAGTCGATAGGTTTGGCTGGGAGCTCATGACCCGCCCATTTCAGGAAGTGGTACTGTTGCAGTGTGTGGCTGTCTTTCCTCTGCAGGAGGGATGAGCAAGAAAGTTTGAGTGATGACAATATCTTAGATAGATAGATAGATAGATAGATAGATAGATAGATAGATAGATAGATAGATAGATAGATAGATAGATAGAGTGGTGCTTGAAAGTTTGTGAACACTTTAGAATTTCTATATTTCCGCATAAATATGACCTAAAACGTCATCAGATTTTCACACAAGTCATAAAAGTAGATAAAGAGAACCCAGTTAAGCAAATGAGACAAAAATATTATACTTGGTGAGTGTACTCAAAAGTATGTGAACCTTTGCTTTCAGTATCTGGTGTGATCTGGTGTGACCCCCTTGTGCAGCAGTAACTGCAAATAAATGTTTCCGGTAACTGTTGATCAGTCCTGCACACCGGCTTGAATGCATTTTAGCCCATTCCTCCATACAGAACAGCTTCAACTCTGGGAATGTTGGTGGGTTTCCTCACATGAACTGCTCGCTTCAGGTTCACAACATTTCGATTGGATTAAGACCAGGACTTTGACTTGGCCATTCCAAAACATGAACTTTATTCTTCTTTAACCATTCTTTGGTAGAACGGCTTGTGTGCTTCAGGTCATTGTCTTGCTGCATTGTTCCATCAATGATGGCAAGCCGTCCTGGCCCAGATGCAGCAAAATAGGCCCAAACCATGATACTACCACCACCATGTTTCACAGATGTATCCCATAAGGTTCTTATGCTGGAATGCAGTGTTTTCCTTTCTCCAAACATAACACTTCTCATTTAAACCAAAAAGTTCTATTTTGGTCTCATCCATCCACAAAACATTTTTCCAATAGCCTTCTGGTTTGTCCACATGATCTTTAGCAAACTGCAAATGAGCAGCACTGTTCTTTTTGGAGAGCAGTGGCTTTCTCCTTGCAACCCTGCCATGCACACCATTGTTGTTCAGTGTTTTCCTGATGGTGGACTCATGAACATTAGCCAATGTGAGAGAGGCCTTCAGTTGCTTAGAAGTTACCCTGGGGTCCTTTGTGACCTCACCGACTATTACACGCCTTGCTCTTGGAGTGATCTTTGTTGGTTGACCACTCCTGGGGAGGGTAACAATGGTCTTGAATTTCCTCCATTTGTACACAATCTGTCTGACTGTGGATTGGTGAAGTCCAAACTCTTTAGAGATGGTTTTGTAACCTTTTCCAGCCTGATGAGCATCAACAACGCTTGTTCTGAGGTCCTCAGAAATCTCCTTTGTTTGTGCCATGATACACTTCCAAAAACACGTGTTGTGAAGATCAGACTTTGATAGATCCCTGTTCTTTAAATAAAACAGGGTGCCCACTCACACCTGATTGTCATCCCATTGATTGAAAACATCTGACTCAAATTTCACCTTCAAATTAACTGCTAATCCTAGAGGTTCACATACTTTTGCTACTCACAGATATGTAATATTGGATCATTTTCCTCAATAAATAAATAACCAAGTATAATATTTTTGTCTCATTTGTTTAACTGGGTTCTCTATCTACTTTCAGGACTTGTGTGAAAATCTAATGTTGTTTTAGGTCATATTTATGCAGAAATATAGAAAATTCTAAAGGGTTCACAAACCACCACTGTAGATAGATAGATAGATAGATAGATAGATAGATAGATAGATAGATAGATAGATAGATAGATAGATAGATAGATAGATAGATAGATAGATAGATAGATAGATAGATAGATAGATAGATAGATAGATAGATAGATGCACTGTATTGAAATATCTGAATTACGGGTCTAATAGTGACTATGATCATAAACAATAGAAAAGCTGCGCACCTTCGTATGCTGTATTTCTAGGCACCGTCTGATGTATGTAGGAGTGTTTTCAGTCTCTTTGACCTCCACCACCATCTCCCCAAATGTTTTCTTATTGTCGTCATCCCAATACTGGGAGCAGAACTCCTGATAGATTGACACATAGCAACAACAAGACATAAGAATGGTATCTTTTTCAGATCCATGTAATGACCCTGCTTAGATTTGGAGACTCACCTTGTCATCCTCAGTGCAATTAGAGAGCATGAACACAGCTTTAACCTGCTTCTGGTCAAGCATGTGCAGAAAATCAGGAACTGTGTCAGCCATAGGTCCCTGTGCAGCAATGATGCTCCTCGGGTACCAGTATCCCTAGAGGAATTCAGACATAATACATCTGAACATGCATCAAAAGGGTCATTTAACTGAGAACAGCTTTTAAGCTTTTTATATATGAAAACATTTACATCCACATATGACGCATTGACATATTTGGTGGGAACTTCATCGTCTTCATCTGAGGAATATTCATCCTCATCCTCAGCCTCGCTGTCATGGCTGGCTTCATCCTCCACTTTAACTGGGACTCTGTTGAAGTCATCTGAAAGAGAAAACAAGAAATAAATGGTCATGACCAAAGACAGTCTGATATTAGTTTTATAGTCTACAGTGCAGGGCTAAAAAACATTTGCTTTATACAATATAATGCAGGCTCATTTTTCAGTACTAGAAAGGCAGTCAGTAGAGTGCATATCTCCACCAAGCAACGTATGTTTGATCAACATCAAAATCAAATCAGTTGAACCTAGGATAATACTAAAGCTGTACACCAAATTTCATCCAAATCCGTTCACTACTTTTTGAGTTACGTCGGGAATAGGCAAATAAATCCTGGATCCGCATATACTGTATATCTGGATCCTGTATCCAAAATACATATCCAGATTTGGATCAAAATGTAATCAATTATTCCTTGGCCCATGGCCCACCTTTCCTCCAAATTTCATCAAAATCCATTCACTAATTTTTGAGTTACATTGGAAACAAACAAACAAAGGCAAAAACAACCTCCTCCAACAAAGCTGGTGGCGGTAATAAGAACAGTTCCAACACACTGTTGATAGTTCAGTGATAAATTACATACATAAATCTGATTTAAAAAAAACAAACAACTCTCAAAATGTCAAAAAATGAGTAAAATAAAGCTTGATGCTCACATGGCACAATAGAGGTGCGGTTTTTCTTCTTATTCTCCTCGGTGCGTGCCGTATTGGATGATCTATAGTTTCTGAATTTTGGAAGTTTCTGCAAAAAAAACCATAACAACATGTTATAATGTGCTTGGGGTTGAGTAGTGTTAGCTCACCATTATTGTGAACATACTTAATATGTGGCTTATAATAGACACCTGTGCTGCATCACACCTGTAAAAAGTGCTTATAACTCTATAAACGTCTGTCATTTATAAATGTCAGGAAGAAAAGCACAATGGCATGAAGAAAAAGTATATAATTAAATTGAATTATAAAATGTATACAGACCCTTTTCAAGAATATCATTTGATATTTTATACTTATTTGCAATGATTGCATTGAAAATAAGGGTACTTTATAAGAATTTGCGTACCTACCAAAAGTGGTCCAAGGAAGGACGACTGGTGAACCGGTGACAGGGTCATGGGCATCGAAGGCTCATTGATTCACATGGGGCACGAAGGCTAGCCCATATGGTCCAATCAAACAAAAGACTTACTGTAGCACAAACTGCTGAAAAAGTTAATGCTGGCTAAAACAGAAAGGTGTCAGCATTGACTTTTTCAGCAGTTTGTGCTGCAGTAGCTCTTCTGTAGGATTGGACCAATTGGGCTAGCCTTCGTGCCCCATGTGACTCAATGAGCCTTCAACACCCATGACCCTGTTGTCAGTTTACCGGTTGTCCTTCCTTGGACCACTTTTGGTAGGTACTAACCACTGCATACCAGGAACACCCCACAAGATGTGCCATTTTAGAGATGTTCAGTCCCGGTCATCTCGCCATCACAATTTGGCCCTTGTGAAAGTTGCTCAGATCCTTACGCTTGCCCATTTTTCCTGCCTCCATCACATCAACTTCAAGAATTGATTGTTCTCTTGCTGCCTAATATATCCCACCCCTTGACAGGTGCCACTGTAATAAGGTCATCAATGGTATTCACATAGATATGAAAAATTATAAACACCATAAAAAAGGGGATTTTTTTAATCAAAATGTTGTTTTCTTGTTATTTTTGTATTGTTTGTGAATTTAGAATTAGCAAAAGAAAATAATTTGTTTACATCTGCTCAGTAATGGGTAACCATCCATACAAGATAATCCACCCAACATACAGGTGTGGCCAGTTGAAACACTACTTTCATGTTTGGAAAATAAAAGGCCAGCCCAAATCTTCCAGATTTGTCACATAGCACAATACTACAGATGTCACAAGTCAACAGAGAGAGGCCAATTCTCATGTCGCTAGCTTGTGCACACAGTTTCTGGAAGCTGAAAACATCTTTGTTCTTCAGTGGCCTCCCTATTCACTAGACATGTCCCCTATTGAGCATCTGTGGGACATTCTGGACCATCGGGTACATCAGTGTGTTCCTGTCCCAAGGAGTATCCGTGAACTCTGCACAGCTCTTTCTTGTGGAGGAATGGGACAATATTCCAAAGCCTCATGAATGTAAATGGTGGTTAGACATGCTACTGAAAGTGTAATTTTGAACACTGACCTGCTCTGACTGGAGCTGATTTCTTCACATGAATTATTTGATTAATATGGGGCATGTTTCCAGAAAATGAGTCATGTCGCAAAAGTTCAAATCAAAACACTTAAATGAAGAGGTTTCACATTTACAGTCATTTATTTGCCAAATAATTACTCAAAGTCACTTAAACTAGGTTAGAATACAGTATAACGATAGAGCCGAGTAGGTTATCATGAAGGGGTTTACCCAGCAGTGGTTTTCTTTCTTACTAACAGTCCTGAGATTTGGACTCACCATTTTCCAGTCTGTAGCAATGAGGACAATATCAGTCGGATAAAAACAAAATAAAAGAGGAAGCACCCACCTGAAACTCCTCCTCTATCAAAGACAACTCATTTCCCTCCTTCTGTCTGAGTGTGTTGACCTCTGAGTGGAAATTTGAGAGTGACATTTCCGTCTCGCCAAACTGACTGTACTCGATCAGTGCCGTGTGGATGAGCACATACTGGGCCTGGGATACATTACACTTCCACTTAGATCAGGGTACATTTGTGATCTGTATTATCATATTATACAAGTAAAGGAACAAGTGCATTCTTTATTTAACATAAATATATAGTACTGTGCAAAAATCTTAGGCACATATAAAGAAATGCTGTCGAACAAAAATGGCTTAAAAATAATGAAATGAAATGAAATGTTTCAATATTTAAAAAAATACTATAAACATTAATCAATAAGCCATAATAAATCAATATAATAAAGTCGATATTTGGTGTGAGACGACCCTTTGGTTTAGTCTCAGGTCCAGTGAGTGCAGTTTTATGCTGAAATGAGCTGTAGGTTTTATTGAGCATCTCACAGAACAGCCACAGTTCTTCTGGACACTTTGACTGTCACACCCGCTTCTTAATTTGGCACCAAAACCCTGCAGCCTTCATTATGTTTTACTTTTTAATCTGAAAAGTGGGCTCTTATGTAATATGCTACTCAGATATATCACAAACTTTTTTTTTTTCCTGTAACATTTAATTTTGTGCTAGAAAACAAACGAACATTTGGACTTGAAAATGTTTTTGTACTGACTCAATAATATAGGAGCCATAAAATAGAAATTTATAACAAAGTTTGTATGAAAAAGGAATTAGATGCCTAAGACTTTTAGACAGTACTGTGTATATGTTAAGACGTGTACACTTCCTATTTACACCTAAATACAGATTTAAAACTTAAAAATCATTCTCAAATAGCAGTCAGAACCATACACACTTCTCTCTCTCGCTCGCTCTCTCTCTCTCTCTCTCTCTCACACACACACACACACACACACACACACACACACACACACACACACTTTCTCCCACTATACCTTAAAGCTTTTTCCAATATTATTCTTATTATTAGTGAAGTTAGTCATATGACTTAGATGACTACACTTAAAAGCCTTAGGCACCACGTCAACATGGCCTTAGACATCAAATTGACTTTAGTTTAGCTGTATAACAGCTGAACTAATATTACTTTACTAACTCGCTAGTACACCTATACAGATCCTCTACACAGTTCAATGGACACAGACTACATAAATTCAAATAACTCAAACTAACCTGCTTCCAAAGACAAGTGAAAAAACCCCACTGCTGTTATACACTACTCTTAATTATGTCTTAAACACAAGCATATTAACCAGAGACCAATGATAGCAATTAATTAACATTTTATTAACTACATTAAATGTTTATGTAAAGAGATTTCATGAATGTTACACTGTAAAAATTAATGTAACTTGCAAAATTGTTGAGTGAAAAAAGGATTCTAAGTTGAATGAACAAATTTCCCTTCTAACTGTTCAAGTAACTAAAAAAAAATAGTTGAGACGCC
This sequence comes from Neoarius graeffei, assembly GCF_027579695.1. Taxonomy (NCBI): domain Eukaryota; kingdom Metazoa; phylum Chordata; class Actinopteri; order Siluriformes; family Ariidae; genus Neoarius; species Neoarius graeffei. Next base: position 66,788,026 of record NC_083583.1, read on the forward strand.
TTTCCTTCGCCACAAGTTCATAGGAATTGGAAAATTAAGTTAAGTGAACTTATATTCAAGTGCTGATTGACGCCCCTTAACCAATGCCACTGCGCATGCGCACTTCACAAGTTCGAAAGTTTCAATGGTCGGGTGGAGTGAGAAGTCCGTGGAAACTGACACGAGACGTTGTATAGGAGTATAGACTAAGCTTTCTTCAACAGAGGCCAGGGAATTCCCTCCTTGTATGTCCGTATTTGTTTCTGTTTGTGTAATAATAGGCAAAGTGAAGTAGAACTTAAGTGTTGAGAGGTTTGTGTTAACTAAAAAATGTAATGCACACTAAATCATTGTAAAAAAAAAAATAGTCAAGCCAAGTTAAAAATGTAACGCAACCTGCTGCCAAAGGATTTTGAGTAAACTCAACTTAGAACAGTGATGTGCCAACTTGCTCTTCTAAGTTAATTGGCATTATTATTTCAATTTATTTCAACTAAACAATTTGTTGGACTGAACTTCTAAAGGCAAGTCAAGTCAACTCAACATAAAATACTCTTCTATGTGAACATACCATAAATCCAGGTACCTGGGTTCGATTCTGACCCGAGGTCATGTCCCGATCCCTCCCCGTCTCTCTCCTGCTCATTTCCTGTCTCTACACTGCCCTATCCAATAAAGGTGGAAAAAGCCCAAAAAAAACCTTTAAAAAAAAGAATAATTTAGGATAACTTAATGTTTTTAATTGGAATGATTATTTCAATTTATGTCAATATCACAATTTGAATGCACTGAACTTGCTAAATAAAGTAAGGTCAACATAAAATACTCATCTGTGTTGACTTAAAAGAGCAAGTCAGCACAACTATTTGGCCCGGAGTTGAGTTTACTCAAAATCCTTTGGCAGCAGGTTGCATTACATTTTTAAGTTGGCTTGACTAATTTTTTTTTTACAGTGTAGAAGTATTTATAGTATTTACCATCAAGTATTTAGTATATATAGTGTGGGAAATAAGGCTGGAGTGGCGGACATTTACCAATAATTTTCATATTTGTCTGTTTGTATTTCAAAAGCATCGGACCGGATGGCCGATAAAAAATAATCCGAATGTGTCCATCTATATTTCAAATGCATCAACCCAGATAGCCCATGAAGAATTGTAAAGATATGGGTCTAATCTACTTCGAATTTTCTTCCAAATGTTACACTGAGTGAATATATTATGTCGTAACACAGCCTGTGAAACAGGGGCCCCCACGAGCCCGAATTTAAAAATTCGTAACTCGGCCACTGATGGGCCTAGCCCCGCCAAAATTTACAGGCACGTCCCTCTCCCCGAGCCCTTTTGAACCAGCACAGGCACAGCCCAGTATGACGCCACATCGGCCTGTTATTCGCGCCCCAATCCCTTGCATGAGCACTGCTCGCCGAAATCTTTAATATGAGCCCTTATTTTTAAATAAGCCAGCCTTTAAAAATTCATAACTCAGCCATCGATGGTCCTAGCCCCGCCAAAATTTACAGGAGCGTCCCTCTCCCTGAGCTCTTTCGCACCAGCACAGGTACAGCCTGCTACAGCCATGGCTTGGCCTGCTATTTGCCCCAGAGCCCCCGAAAAACTTTAAAATGAGCCCTGGCTCGAGCTGCTCATGCACAAGGGGATTTACAAATTCATAACTCGGCCACCGATGGTCCAAGCCCTGCCAACATTTACAGACACATCCTTCTCCCCGAGCCCTTTCAAACCAGCACAGGCACGGCCCGGTACATTCCCTCCTTGGCTCATTATTCGCCCCCCAAACCCCCGCGTGAGCACTGCTCACCGAAATCTTTAATATGAGCCCTGGCTCGAGCCAGCCTTTAAAAATGTATAACTCAGCCACCGATAGTCTAAGCCCCGCCAAAATGTACAGGCACATCCCTCTCCCTGTGCTCTTTCGCACCAGCACAGGCACGGCCCGCTACAGCCAAGGCTTGGTCCACTATTCGCCCCAGAGCCCTCGAAAAACTTTAGCATGAGCCCTGGGTCGAGCCACTTGAGCCACGGGGATTTAAAAATTCATAACTCAGCCACCATAGGTTCTAGCCCCTCCAAAATTTACAGGCCCCTCCCTCTCCCTGAGTGGCACACTAAATAAGACAATAATAATAATAATACACTCCGTATTCACTGTTGTTTTTATTGCACGATGCAGCTGAACTAGTGTTTTAGGGTTGACAGTGTCTGATTGATCCGCTCATTTGGTTAAGAGTTCAGTTTACATGAAACTTTGCAGTACAGTATTATGTTGAGTCCCAAACTGACAATCAATGGTTATGTTGTTATTATTATGTGTATTTTTTCATTCATAATAAGAATGACAGTCATAGTCATATGCTTTGGAGGATGTAGATTTATATTTTAATAGGTTTTATTTTCTAAGTTCTAGTCCAGCAGGTTTTAGTCTGAATGCCAAATAATATCACCGTATCTAGTTTTGAGTCATTTTAAAAGTCATTTTGTTACAGAGTTACTTGGAATTGCGAACTCAAAATTTGAATTCTATTATGTAAGAATAGTTGTTTTGTTAATTACTACATTTCTTCCAGACTTATTATAAACATAGTATAAAAATAGTCATTGTTGGCATAACGTTTCATGAGTGTTATTATAGTACCTGTATATGAGTACCAGTAAGTTGTAACCAACTGGAACATCCTTGGCCCCCCAGACTTTTTTCTAGACATGGAACTGACCTGTGTGTACGACTGTTTTCTTGGGTAGAACTTTAAGCATATTTTTCTTGAATCTTCTGGCATTTTCTTGTAAATTATATTCAATTTGTAGTGTAATTAGCGACTAATGTAATTTGGTCTTTGAAGATCACAAAAGTGTGCCTGGAAATAGCTGAGAAGCCATCTCCAGGCATCTAAAGCCCTTCAGCTTCCAGGGCCCTAAGGCGGGCACCAGACCCCCTGCTGCATTGTTCCAGGCCTTTGGCCCGTCATTCAGACAGGCTGAAATTTGGACAGACAGACAACATTTCAGACTTTTCTGTCCTGTGATAATGTGCTTAAAATTCCTTATTTCCCACACTGATATACCATATAGTATAAACCATTAAAAGGTCCAGTTAGTGGTTATTTATTGACTAGTTATTGGCTCCTTAATTGTTTTAAATTCTTCTTTGTCATGGACATAAATTTTTCATATTACTGGTTTAATCAAATAGTTAATGTAAGTAGCATTGTTACACTATATAAGACTTGAGTTATCAAAGATATACATCATACAAATAATTTGCAAATGAGTATCCTAGACATCAACATGCTGTTGAGCAGTACTTACTTCCTATTACTACTGTAGTAAATACACATATATTATTTACCAGCTGGGAGGTCCGTATCGTGAAATACCGTGACCGAGGTCTTGAAAGTACTGACCAAAGCCCTCTGGGCCGAGGTCAGTATTCAAGGCTGAGGTCACGGTATTTCACCATACCGACCGACCTTAAGCTGGTAAATAATATATTTATTTTTTTCTTTACCAAATTCTAACACAAAATGAGAGCGCCCGAAAGGGAAAACCGAGCCGAGGCGAGTCACCATTTTGAATCCTCATTCACGGCTGTAATGCAAATGGCTTCCTCCTCGGTATACAAGTGCACTTCCATGGCAGGAAAAAAAAACTACATTTTGCCGCCTATGTAGTCCCCTATTTATACAAAATTGAGTCATTCAGGATTCAGCCATGTTTTTGCTCAGCGTTAGCAACAGTTACAGGTTTTTAGCTTTCCCCTGAAATGTTTTCTTTTATTTCTTCTTCCTCAGGGTAGTAAAACTCACTTTTGCTGTGAACTGTCATTATCACTATCCATGCTGTAAAATTAATGCTATTCTCCTGAGAAATGATGGCAAAAATTTATAAGATTTTTGATAATATTATAAATAATTCTTATAAAAAAAGAGAAACGTTGACAAAAAAATGCTACTATGTTTGTTGTTGTTGTGAACGAGCAAGACGCCAGAGGTCCATAACCGGGGTCCATAACTGGGGTCCATATCGTAGGATACAGACCCACTCGCCAGCCAATCAGAGTGCAGGATTTGATGGAAACCGGACCGCGAAAAAAATAAATTTATTGATTTAGAATTGTTTACTAAAGGCAGATTCTACCGTAACTGGATCCATTAACCACTTGCCCACAAAATAAGAAATTTTTCTTGTCCTTTTTTCAGTGAGGTAATATTTTCAAGATTGAAAATATGGTATTTGGTCTTCTAAAACAGCACGTCATTTAAAAATACACTGAGTATATCAATAAAAGATTTTTAAAGAATAAAGTTCTATTTCTTTGACATATCTGACAGACATAACTTCCATTTTAAAAATCCCTTTCATTATCCCTGTTGCTATTGTCAGTGAATTTCTGTCAGATGACCTGACGATAGACTCAGCCATTATGGATCTTTGGTAGTTATCGTGTGGAAGCAGGCTTTATAATTTTTGGGTGTCAACAGATAGAGTTGAAATAGATTAACAGTGAAAAAACTATTTCGTTCACGAGAGAAGCCCACAGTTATTTTTAAAAAATGCTATCGTCAGTCTGTCAGTCATATGCGCCTGACGATAGCAAAATTCAAGCCCTCACCACGCACATGTTGACTGACGCAAAGAGGAAATTCTACTGCGCATGATTTTTGTGACAGCAGACATTTACTTCCGGGCAAGACTTGGAGTTCTGACAGCTAGATTTCATCAAATAAATCAAGGTAAGATTTTCAGTCAGCTATCCTGACGATAGAAATTTTTGACGATAGAAACATTGAGAATATATTTGTGCATTCATATTTAAATTTTTCTGGAGGAAAACTATCGTAAGTTGAGATAAATCAGAGCCACTTGCGACCCTTTCAGCCGACAGGCCATTTCAATGTGTTATTTCCCCGCGAAAGTGACACAGTCGTGTCTATCGTCACTGTTCTGACAATTATTGTTGATATTTCAATTTTGAAAATACATTTTATCTTTTTTATTTCAATATTTTATTTTATTATTTGGTTCTAGTGATGAGGTATTTAATAGTATTACTAAATTTGTCAGATTAATAATGTAAGAAGCAGTTTTGTTGCTATTGTCATCTAGAGTGTCTGTCAGAATATGATGGTAGACGTTAGTTTGTCTGTCAGATTTTGATGATAGAAACCGATGTGTTTCTATTGTCATTTAGCATGTCTGTCATGTCAGGCTTTTATTAATTAGTTACCAGGACTACTGTCCGAAAATTTACTGTGAATGTCCAAGACCCCAAATGCTACTAGAAAAACTTAATAGAATGATCAAAATAATCAATTCAGCAATTTAAGGAGATGGGACTTAACTGGCCTCTGTTATGGTAGAATCTGCCTAAAGCAAATGCAGTATAGTGTTAATTAATGCACCCTTATGATTAATTAAAAATATACATAAAACTCTAATACAGAAAATATCAGTGATCATTTAGTTAACTAAGTATCAATTAACTGATAGTGTCATGCTCCGCCCCGGACATCCACTCCGGAGATTACGGATCTCTCACACCAGCGCCGATCCGGATCCGGGACAGGAATTCCTTCTCACCTGCATTCACTTCCTGGTTTTCACCGCTGCTTATAAATACGCCATTCTCAGACTCAGACTTTGCCAGAACGTCTCGTTTGCTTCTGTGGCTGTTTCTGTGCCTCTCTTGCTTTTCATGGTTTTTCTCTCTAGCGATTTTCTCTTGTTCAGGGTTTTTTGCGCTAGCGTTTTTGTCTTTGCCTGTCTCATGTTTTTGTCAAGTTGTTTGTTCTCATTTTGCCCGGACTATTTTTGCCATTTGTTTTTTGTCCTGTTTGTTAACTTTTTGCTACGCCCTTTCTTCCCTGTATTAAATCATCTTATTTATTGGATTACTGTCTGTGTTCTGCGTTTGGATCCGAACTTCACCATACCTCCATCCACCCTAACAAATAGATTGTTTTGTAATGCTTACCCCTGTATTAATGCCTATTAAAGAAGAAAATGAAGCCAGAACATGGCAGCATGCTATGCGTCTCACCTCTACTTGAACCATGAGACATCTCTGGCGGCGAAGTTTGACCACATATCCGTAAATGTCCACACGTCCTTCTGCCTCCAGACTCTCAATCATAGCATCAATACAGATATAGGTCCCTGTGCGTCCAACTCCAGCGCTGCATGGAATAAAGCTCCATTTGAGTTGTTTATGAATGAAAAATGACAATGTCAAAATGTGCGATAAAATAATGCTACTGCTTTCCAAAATCAGCTCCTATGGTACCTGCAGTGAACGACAATAGGTCCACTGAAGAAGTTTTTGAAGGAATTGACTCTGCGGCGGAGTTTAAGGAGCAGGCCAGGATCAGTGGGGACACCGTGATCAGGCCAGCTTGTGAACTGGATGTGAGTGACTTCTCGTTCTGCTGCCTTCTCTTTCCGCTAAACAGGAGGAAGCATTTCTACTTACTAGCCAACCTTGGTATGCCAGAATCAATTTTCAAAATAAGTCTTTGTTTGAAGCATTATATTTGGAGTAGGTTATAGGGCTAGGTCTCATAATATTAGAAACTACTGTAAATGAAAAGTTGGAATTTGCTTACATTCATCAGGGTCAGGTGGCGAATTATGTAATTCGGGCACTTTTCTTCTCCCTTGATTTTCACAACCAAGTCATCGAAAATCTCTGTTTCTCTCTCTAGTGAGGGCCAGTACTGAGCACACTTGTTCTGAGAAGAAAAAGAGGATTGACAAATCTTTCTAGAAGTAAATAAAGCACAGTGTGGTTCGAAGTGGCAGTGTTGCCACCTCACCCCATTGCTCCACTGTGCTAGGTTCAATCCTGAACTCAAGAGACTTTGCCCCAGTGGAGAAGTTTTATCTTGGGATTTGATTCGCAGGGAAGAAAAACAGACCACAAGCTTGACAAACAGATCGGATCAGTGATAGTATTGTTTCCAGTCACTGCTTTGGTTTAGCAGGAGCTCAGTTTGTAGATGAAGCTGTGTTTACCAGGCATTGATATCCATGTTCTCATTTATGGTCACAAGCTGTGGCTTGTATCCTTGTATTTTTCACAATGACTGTGAAAAAGTTATGGGTACAGGGTGGCAGAAATGACATTGCTCCACAGGGATGCTATGTTTATTCTCTGTGATAGGATTTATCCATCCATTCATTATCTGTAACTGCTTATCCTGTGCAGGGTCACAGGCAAGCTGGAGCCTATCACAGCTGGCTATGGGTGAGAGGCAGGGTACACCCTGGACAAGTCGCCAGATCATCGCAGGGCTGACACGTAGAGACAAACAACCATTCACACTCACGTTCACACCTACGGTCAATTTAGAGCCACCAATTAGCCTAACCTGAATGTCTTTGGACTGTGGGGGAAACTGGAGCGCCCGAAGGAAACCCATGCAGACACGGGGAGAACATGCAAACTCCACACAGAACGGCCCCCGTTGGCCATTGGGCTCGAACCCAGGACCTTCTTGCTATGAGCCAGCAGTGCTAACCACTACATCACTGTGCCACTCGTAATAGGATTTAGCAGCTTGGTAATTCAGGACCGCTTTGAAGTTGAGAGGACCGAGAGGAGCCTCTTGATCAAGATGGTTTTTTGAGGCACCTTACAAGGATGCACCCTGGTCAGTTCACATATTATTGTATGGAAGACAGACCCAGGACTCACTGGATAGATTATATCTCACAGTTAGCTTGGAAAGAGCTGGAATCTGTACCTAGGGATAGAGAAGTCTGAACTGACCTTCAAAACTCATCACAACCGCTACCAGAATGAATGTACACCAAGGTGCCAATCAAACTATCTGTTGCATAGTTTGTCACTTGCCCTCAACCATGTTCTTCAGTGGAAAGGAATCATCATTGAGAAGATATCCTTGTATTTAAATGGTGTATTTAAGCTCAGCAGTTAGTGGGTATTGAAATGAAAGGGGTAGATTTCTACCAATGAGATTGTGATTGGTACCACATAGAAACCATACAGATGGTGCAGATGTTCTTCCTTGGATAGCTTTAGGATTTCATTTGCTAAGAACAGTTTTGCACTCAAGTCACCATCATGGAACAGTTCGATCCAATAGACTTGATGTTGAATTGAAAACTATAATAAATTCAGAAGTGACTCTGATGCTCTCATTATAAGTTTAATCAATTGCACTTTTTGACTGTACACTGATCAGCCATAACATTAACCACTGAGAGGTGAAGAGAATAACATTATCTCATTACAATGGCACCTGTAAAGGGGTGGGGTATATTAGGCAGCAAGAGAACAGTCAGTTCTTGAAGTTGATGTATTGGGAGCAGGAAAAATGGCCAAGCATAAGGATCTGAGCGACTTTGACAAGGGCCAAATTGTGATGGCTAGATGACTGGGTCTGAGCATCTCCAAAATGGCACATCTTGTGGTGTGTTCCTGGTATGCAGTGGTTAGTACCTAACAAAAGTGGTTCAAGGAAGGACAACCAGTGAACCAGCGACAGGGTCATGGGTGTCGAAGGCTCATTGATTCTCATGGGGCATGAAGACTGGCCCATATGGTCCAGTCCCAGAGAAGACTTACTCTAGCACAAACTGCTGAAAAAGTTAACACTGACACCTTTCTGTTTTACCAGCATTAACTTTTTCAGCAGTTTGTGCTACAGTAGCTCTTCTGTGGGATTGGACCATATGGGCTACCCTTCATGCCCCATGTGAATCACTGAACCTTCAATGCCCATGACCCTGTTGCCAGTCCTTCCTTGGACCACTTTTGATAGGTACTTAATTACTTATAAAGTAAAGTATGAAGGGTAGCCCATATGGTCCAATCCCACAGAAGAGCTACTGTAGCACAAACTGCTGAAAAAGTTAATGCTGGCTAAAACAGAAAGGAGCCTTTGACACCCATGACCCTGTCACTGGTTCACCGGTTGTCCTTCCTTGGACCTCTTTTGTTCGGTACTAACCACTGCATACTAGGAACACCCCACAAGATGTGCCATTTTGGAGATGTTCAGTCCCAGTCATTTCGTCATCACAGTTTGTCAAAGCCACTCAGATCCTTATGCTTGGCCATTTTTCCTGCTCCCAACACATCAACTTCAAGAACTGACTGTTCTCTTGCTGCCTAATATACCCCACCCCTTGACAGGTGCCAATGTAATGAGATAATCAATGCTATTCACTTCATCTGTCAGTGTTTTTAATTTTATGGCTGATCGGTGTATAGTATACAGTTATAGAAGAGAGATTATTTATAATCACACTATCAGGTGTCACTCAGATAAGGGTGGGTTCCCTTTTGAGTCTGGTTCCTCTCAAGGTTTCTTCTTCATGTTGTTTCAGGGAGTTTTTCTTTGCCCCTGTTACTTCTGGCTTGCTCATTAAGGATAAGCTTATACATTTATATATTTCTATAAAGCTGTTTTGTGATAATGTCCATTGTTAAAAGTGCTTTGCAAATAAAATTGAACTGAACCGAATTGAATTGGATAGACAACAAATGTATGGTTTCTGGTCAGAAAGCTCTCCACTGACAGAAATGACTACTCAATATGGAAGACTGATACACCATGATTAGCTATACCTTGTTTCCTTCTTCACAACGGGTTACCATGACAATAATCGAAGTGTTTTGTTCCCAGATCATCATCCAGAAATCTCCAACTGTCTCTTCCTTGGGTCCTTGAAGAAAAAAAAGAGAAAAAAAATTATAGTATGCATTAGAAACATCAGGAAAGGTTGTTTTTGAAGGTGTTTTGTTTTTTTGTTTTTTTTAAATCATCGTTTACCTTGAGCTGCAATATATTTGTTGGTTTCCTTATAACCCTGAATGAAGAAATGTAAAGATGAAGGATCTTTTCATGTCTAGAGAAATGACTAATGATCAGCTGACTTTGAAACTTTCAGATGAACTTCTCCTACCTCAATAAAACTGGCGTTGATGTAGTCACCTGTTCCTCCATGAGAGAGAGGAACACGATTATAGTCATCTGAAAGTAGACAAGCAGAAGGGGTTAAATTATGCAGGAAATTGTAAAAGAATAAATTATTTGATTAAATGACAGTTTACATTCTGTTCCGTGATAAACTTACAGGGAAGAATGTCAACGTAGCGATTCTTTGATTGGTTTTCTGTTTTTTTGGCCTCTCTGATTGTATAATTGGAGTAAATACGTGGAACACTCTATGGAAAGCAAACAAGCCAAGTTTTGAAAAATTTAGTGAAGTTTTCAAATTAGAACACAATCATCTCTGGTCAAGTGTCTAGTACAGGTGTTCTCACCACATGTTAATGGTCTGAAATTCATGCAATCCAAGGATTTTCCTTCCTTTCTTTCTTTCTTTCTTTCTTTCTTTCTTTCTTTCTTTCTTTTTTTTTTACGACTATTGAAAATTCAGGTGCATTATGGACTAAGAGTGTACAATGTTATTAAAGTTTATTATTTAAATATTAAAATTAATCTTCAGAAATCACTTCCATCACCATTGTACCTAAATTGTATTCAGAACAAGTTTTACTGATCACACTTGCATTACTGTGCATTAAGTTCAGGACTGAGTTTCTCAAAAGCATTGCAAAGTTCAGATCATTGTAACTGAGAGAGAGAGAGAGAGAGAGAGAGAGAGAGAGAGTACTATGTGATGCTCGCTCTATCATTTAACTTCCATTTAATGCTGCACTGGTTTTGGGGAACTCGGCCCAGAACAGTAAAGTCTTTGCAAAAAAAAAAGGCCTGAAACATCTAAATATACTTTATGGATGTAGCAAAAGATTTTTACACTTGACAGAGGTGAAAAAGTTGGTCTATTAATAAAGAGAGGTGAAAAGAGAAACAGAAGACATGTCATGTTTCAGTACTATATGTGGATTTTAGACAGTTTCCTTTTGATCCAGCACCAAGTAATACCAAGACTAGTATCTCATTACTGATACTTTGAAATCCTGTTTAGAGTAATAAATCATCTATATCACATACAATTCGAGTTGTCAACTCAGTATGACCAAATTACAGGAGCATTTTCTTTAACTGCTTTGTTAAAATGCATACTATTACTCTAGTGCATTTGGTAATGATAGTTCCTAGCTGTGTTTCCTTTAACCTGCTTAATGCACAATATGACTTTTATAAAAGTTTATATGCTCACATGAGGTGTTTTTTAGGATGACTCAACAAAGCAATATTTCACAGAATTGAAATGGAAACAGCTACACGCAAAATCCTAAGGTGTTCTAAGCACAGAGCCCAACATGGCGACACTTGTCTGGATTGGAGTTTAACCCCCTGCTGTGCCCTTGCTTATAAAAATGGATAAATGATTATGTACAGTTCCTTAACATTTCCCAGCTACACAACACAACATGTCCAAATCACTTGCTGGGCAATTGGCAAACAAATACTAATAATTACTGTTAATCTCATGTTCGTGTGCATCCTTAGACAATATAAACATCGGTGTCATGATCCTAAAGAAAATTACAAGAAAAAAGGAGAACATGTTGACATATGAATCTCATTCAGCTCAATGACTATATACAGTGGTGCTTGAAAGTTTGTGAACCCTTTAGAATTTTCTATATTTCTGAATAAATACGGCCTAAAACAGAGGTCACCAACCCGTCGATCGCGATCGACTGGTCGATCTCGGAGGCTTTCCCAGTCGATCTTGGGGGATGAGGAAAGAAACTGGAAGATTATACAGAAATACACTGCAGTATATCTGATTGGCGTTCATATTACGTCTTCCGATAGGCCCACTACAGCTTTCCCCCTCTGTGTCGCAGGGTTCTTTTTTTTTTAAACTCCTGCTGCTTACGTCTCTGAGCGTCGTCACCATGGTGATAGCCTCGCAAAACAGTTCAGGGTTCTCCACGAGGGGTTTTAGAGGTGATTCCCACCCCCGTTTAATTTCTGCCGCCCCTTTACAAAAGGAAGCATGATATTGCCTATAAAACCATGAGGATATAACCTGGCTGTCAGTGTTACTGTAGCTCTTGAAGTGTTTCCGCGGAGTGGTGGATCGGACTCGAGCCTGGCATGAACCACTCCGACGCGCTATAATAATGACATCAATCTATCACCAGCCAATCAGGAGACTTAATCAAACGCATCCCCTGCCCACCAATCTATCACCAGCCAATCAGGAGACTTAATCAAACGCATCCCCCGCCCACTCGTGTCCGCGTCTGAGACGTTGAATTTTCACAGAAGTAGGGGAGAACATGACTGAGGTAAGACCGTGTGATAAATTAACGAACGAATAAGAGAGGAATTTCAACATATAGGGCTCAAGTTTGTTACCGTTAAATAAGCATTGCTTGTACAGTAACGTTATGTCGTTACAACGCTGACCCACTTTTAACGTGCCGAGTACCGATTGTAGCCGCTAACAAATGCTAATTAGCTTGCTGTCAAGTTTTTCCTTTGTCGAGCTTTAAGCGTAAGGTCATGGATGTTACTACTGCTTGTTCCTGCCGTAATATGAAAATCAGTTCATGTTGAATTGAAGTTGTCATTTTGTCACTTAAGTTACAATTTGTGATATATCATCACTGTTGTGTTGTAATTTCAGTTGACAATTTCCATTTTATGTTGCTGTGAAATTAATTAATTTAGTGTTACAATACAAACAAGACAGTGGAACTGATGTTAACAGTTCAGCTTTCTCATTACAATATTATTAATTGATATTAATAACAATCTGAGTCATTGGTGGTTCATTCATTCTGCTCACTACAGATATAGGCCTATATATTTTTTGTGTATAGTTAATTTCCATTGTATGTTGTACTGAAATTAAGTCATTTAGTCAGCTCTCACATGAAATTAAAAAGTTGGACCAGGGTCTTAAATCTTATTCAGTTAAAATTAGGCTAAATAAAAAGCCTCAACTTGAAACAGTCTAGTCTGGATTTCTTTTTCTGTCAACGCTTCAAGGGGTAGATCTTGCTTGCCATCTAGGCAGAGGTTAGGGATCTCGGGCATAAAAAGGTTGGTGACCACTGGCCTAAAACATCATCAAATTTTCACACAAGTCCTAAAAGTAGATAAAGAGAGCCCAGTTAAACAAATGAGACAAAAACATTATACTTGGTCATTTATTTATTGAGGAAAATGATCCAATATTACATATCTGTGAGTGGCAAAAGGATGTGAACCTCTAGGATTCGCAGTTAATTTGAAGGTGAAATTAGAGTCAGGTGTTTTCAATCAATTGGATGACAATCAGGTGTGAGTGGGCACCATGTTTTATTTGAAGAAGATCAAAGTCTGATCTTCACAACACATGTTTGTGGAAGTATATCATGGCATGAACAAAGGAGATTTCTGAGGACCTCAGAAAAAGTGTTGTTGATGCTCATCAGGCTGGAAAAGGTTACAAAACCATCTCTAAAGAGTGTGGACTCCACCAATCCACAGTCAGACAGATTGTGTACAAATAGAGGAAATTCAAGACCATTGTTACCCTCCCCAGGAGTGGTCAATCAACAAAGATCACTCCAAGAGCAAGGCGTGTAATAGTCGGCGAGGTCACAAAGGACCCCAGGGTAACTTCTAAGCAACTGAAGGCCTCTCTCACATTGGCTAATGTTAATGTTCATGAGTCCATCATCAGGAGAACACTGAACAACAATGGTGTGCATGGCAAGGTTGCAAGGAGAAAGCCACTGCTCTCCAAAAAGAACATTGCTGCTCATCTGCAGTTTGCTAAAGATCACGTGGACAAGCCAGAAGGCTATTGGAAAAATATTTTGTGGATGGATGAGACCAAAATAGAAATTTTTGGTTTAAATGAGAAGTGTTATGTTTGGAGAAAGGAAGACACTGCATTCCAGCATAAGAACCTTATCCCATCTGTGAAACATGGTGGTAGTAGTATCATGGTTTGGGCCTGTTTTGCTTGCCATCATTGATGGAACAATGAATTCTGAATTATACCAGCAAATTCTAAAGGAAAATGTCAGGACATCTGTCCATGAACTGAATCTCAAGAGAAGGTGGGTCATGGAGCCAGACAACAACCCTAAGCACACAAGTCATTCTACCAAAGAATGGTTAAAGAAGAATAAAGTTAATGTTTTGGAATGGCCAAGTCAAAGTCCTGACCTTAATCCAATGGAAATGTTGTGGAAGGACCTGAAGCAAGCAGTTCATGTGAGGAAACCCACCAACATCCCAGAGCTGAAGCTGTTCCGTACGGAGGAATGGGCTAAAATTCCTCCAAGCCGGTGTGCAGGACTGATCAACAGTTACCAGAAACGTTTAGTTGCAGTCATTGCTGCACAAGGGGGTCACACCAGATACCGAAAGCAAAGGTTCACATACTTTTACCACTCACAGATATTTAATATTGGATCATTTTCCTCAATAAATAAATGACCAAGCATAATGTTTTATCTCATTTGCTTAACTGGGTTCTCCTTATCTACTTTTAGGACTTGTGTGAAAATCTGATGATGTTTTAGGTCATATTTATGCGGAAATATAGAAAATTCTAAAGGGTTCACAAACTTTCAAGCACTATACCTTTAACAAAGTGAAAATTACAAAGTGAATTTATAACAAAATGAAAATTAGTGTCAGTTTATACATGGTTTAGTGTATCCAGTCCACCTGTCTGCATTTTATTAGAGAAGAGATGCACTTATATATTAAAAATATATAATACGTATATTATACGTATTATATTTATGGCTCTTTAAGGAGGCGCGGATACATCTGTGATACATGGTGGTGGTAGTATCATGGTTTGGGCCTGTTTTGTTGCATCTGGGCCCAAGCCATGATACTACCACTACCATGTTTCACAGCTGTATCCCATAAGGTTCTTATGCTGGAATGCAGTGTTTTCCTTTCTCCAAACATAACGCTTCTCATTTAAACCAAAAAGTTCTATTTTGGTCTCATCCATCCACAAAACATTTTTCCAGTAGTCTTCTGGCTTGTCCACGTGATCTTTAGCAAACGAGCAGCCTTGTTCTTTTTGGAGAGCAGTGGCTTTCTCCTTGCAACCCTGCCATGCACACCACTGTTGTTCAGTGTTGTCCTGATGGTGGACTCATGAACATTAACATGGCCAATGTGAGAGAGGCCTTCAGTTGCTTAGAAGTTACCCTGGGGTCCCTTGTGACCTCGCTGACTATTACACACCTTGCTCTTGGAGTGATCTTTGTTGGTCGACCACTCCTGGGGAGGGTAACAATGGTCTTGAATTTCCTCCATTTGTACACAATCTGTCTGACTGTGGACTGGTGGAGTCCAAACTCTTTAGAGATGGTTTTGTAACCTTTTCCAGCCTGATGAGCATCAACAACACTTTTTCTGAGGTCCTCAGAAATCTCCTTTGTTCATGCCATGATACACTTCCACAAACATGTGTTATGAAGATCAGACTTTGATAGATCCCTGTTCTTTAAATAAAACAGGGTGCCCACTCACACCTGATTGTCATCCCATTGATTGAAAACACCAGACTCTAATTTCACTTTCAAATTAACTGCTAATCCTAGAGGTTTAGCACCTTAGGATTTAGGAATACTTTTGCCACTCACAGATATGTAATATTGGATCATTTTCCTCAATAAATAAATTACCACATATAGTATTTTTGTCTCATTTGTTTAACTGGGTTCTCTTTATCTACTTTTAGGACTTGTGTGAAAATCTGATGATGTTTTCGGCCATATTTATGCAGAATCCCATAGAGAATTCTAAAGGGTTCACAAACTTTCAAGCACCACTGTCAAAGTAGACGTGATGCTACACAGTGGTAAACATGCCCCTGTCCCAAGTTTTTTTGAAACGTGTTGCTGACATCAAATTCAAAATGAGCATATATTTTTTAAAAAAACAATAAAATTTCTCAGTTCCAACATTTGATATGTTGTCTTTGTACTATTTTCAATGAAATATTGGGTTTCCATGATTTGCAAATTAATGCATTCTGTTTTTGTTTACAGTTTACACAGCATCCCAGCTTTTTTGGAATTGGGGTTGTGCATGTGTGTGAAAAAAAAAAATGCTACAGTAGCTCTTCTGTGGGCTCGGACCATATGGGCTAGCTTTTGTGCCACATGAGAATCAATGAGCCTTCGACACCCATGATCCTGTCGCTGGTTCATTGGTTGTCCTTCCTTGGACCACTTTTGTTCAATACCAGGAACACCCCACAAAATGTGCCATTTTGGAGATGCTCAGACCCAGTCATCTAGCCATCATAATTTGACAAAGTTGCTCAAATCCTTACGCTTGCCCATTTTTCCTGCTTCCAAGACATCAACTTCAAGAACTGACTGTTCTCTTGCTGCCTAATACATATATCCCACCCCTTGACATGTTCCATTGTAATGAGATGCTCAGCGTTATTCACTTCACCTCTCAGTGGTCATAATGTTATGGCTGACCGGTGTGTGTGTGTGTGTGTGTGTGTGTGTGTATGCACATTCTATAATAAGAGCAAGGAAAAGACTTTACTGGTATCAACCATGTTACATGGTGTAAAGAGCCAATGGTGTTTAGCTTTATGAGCGCCAAAGTCATAGTAATCCCATTATTGGTTGGATTTAAATATTGTTTTAATATATTCTTTTCATCAAAATGATCTCCTGTGACTCCACATCAGGTGACACACAATCTAGGCATACCTCTATTTCTAGTTCCTCAGGTTTTGCTGTTTACTTTTACTGAGGCAGCTGAGATACTCCGTCTACATGCTTGTGGATTCAGATGAAAATAGCTAAGAGTCACCTGAAATTCGTCCATGAACAGACGTCCCTCATCAGCCCTTTTCTCCTTGTATGCCTCCAGCAAAGCTTCAGCACTCATGGGTTCCACCTGGTACAGTGGAGCTTGCCAGGAAGAGAACAAAATCAAGAAAAATCCCACAAAACTATACAGTCTGATCACAAACAAAGGCTGAGTTGAGGTATTACTTACTCGGCGGCAGAAGGTCATCCATTTCTTGCTCGTTCCTGTTGTGCCAAATAAAAACAGAATTTGTGGAACTGATTTTTATGTTAAAACATTTTATGAAAAAATCATTAAGTAACACAAGACAGGGTTCAGGAAATGCCATCTGTGACACAGACCTTGACTTTTTCTTCTTTAGAAGGTAGATTTTGTACAAGACAAACAGGAGTGCGACCGACGTGAGAATAATGAGAAAGCTCAGGAATCCAAGAACAGCTTTGTCATTGTCTGTAACACATCAATTAGTTTAAGGCTGGTTATTAAAATATTAGTATTTTAATAACATCATAATATGTATGTTAGAGAAACATGAAATACAAGAACATCTGGATTAGTGCAAAGGAGGTGAAAGTGGGTCTTACATTTAGTCCAATGTTTTTCTGTGTGGCTCTTAGATTGGTTGCCATTTCCATTTATGGCATAAACCTAAGTAAACATACCGTGTGAAGTCCAGCATTAATGCAGTGGTTCACAAACTTAGCACTGGCTAATTATTTTATAAACTGCAAAATGAAAGGCAATTAAATGTCATCAAATCTCAGCACAAATACCTCAATTGTGTATTCTGTTGAGTAGTAGAGGTCTTTAAACTTAAAGTCACATTCTTTTGAGGATACCGGTATGTTTTTCTTCTCATGAGGTTGATAGACCTTTGCATAAAAATGTCCCTTAAGCCCATTCCAACTTCTTGATTCCAAATTACATGTCACTTTGAAAGCATTATGTTCAGCTCTTTCTACCTTGAACATTTGTATTGTGGGTTCTATAAAACAAAGAAGAAAATAGAAATAAAATGATTAAACCTGAAATTGCTTAGTTTGAAAAAGCACTATAACATCATTGCTTCAGTTTCATCCTAGAAATTTGCTCTGGCAATACGTGCATAAGACTACATTTCCTGTCCGTCACATGTTCATGTCTTTGAGGTTATATCCGAACATATCCTTGTTTGTTTTCTTACTTATTATACAGTGCTCATAGATGAATGGTATATACTGTATAGCCCTTCATAAACTGAATCAGACACACTGAAACACTAAACCACACAGTGCAGAGAGATGAGGATAATTAACTGATTAGCAGGTGGTTGCGTCTATAGAGATAAGTTATGGCCCATGGTGAATAGGTTCATATCAACAGAACGCCAAACTGATCACCACATCATAGCGAATCTCGCTGTCCAAAGCCAACGATCCTGCAGGTTCTCTCCTCAGAAAAGATCAGACGTCTGTGTCCGTTTCCATACAGTGTGTAACCTGCTGTATGTGGGAGGTGTTTGGGTTGTTTGCTTGTTTCAGTTTTTTATATTAAAGTAACATGCCAGGGACACAATACTACAGGAAACTAATAACTTATTTATATTTTTATTATTATATCAAATTTTACATTTAATAACAGCCATTGTGGTGGCTTTGCCATTATATTGTGATCAGTGTAGATTGAAAATGCTGGAGGTTTAATGTGCTATTATTTATGTAGATGGTATAAAATGCTCAAGAGAAAGAAAGGGAAAAAAAGAAGAAAGGTGAGGATCATAAGACTTGAACCTGTAAATCATTTCTCAGTGAATAAACAAATATTGCTCTGGTATAGGTTTGATTGCGTTTTGTTGTTGTTGTTGTTTTTTTTAAACTTCAGATTAACACAAACCAAATGGGGATAACTGATCCATCCATTATCTGTAGCTGCTTATCATGTTCTACAGGGTCGCAGGCATGCTGGAGCCTATCCCAGCTGACTATGGGCAAGAGGCAGGGTATACCCTGGACAAGTAGCCAGATCATTGCAGGGCTGACACACAGAGACAAACAACCATTCACTCTCACACCTACGGTCAATTTAGAGCCACCAATTTGCCTAAACTGCATGTCTTTAGACTGTGGGGGAAACCGGAGCACCCGGAGGAAACCCACACAGATATGGGGAGAACATGCAAACTCCACACAGAAAGGCCCTCGCCAGCCACGGGGCTTGAACCCAGAACCTTCTTGCTGTGAGGCGACAGTGCTAACCACTACACCACCATGCCACCACAATAACTGATCATGGTTGGTTATATCTTGCAATAAAATTATTTATTAAATATTGAATATAATCTGAACATCTGTAATGAACTGAAAGGTTATAATATGGCTGTAACTATTTTTTTTTTTATGTCTGATGGATATTATTACTTTATACTTTTTATAGACAGGCAAAACATGGGTTAGACTCACCTGAACTCAATGTTTCAGTTGGTTTTTCACGACTGAAAATTACTTGCATTTCATACTTTGCTGTAAATATCAACGTGTAGCTTTTAAAGGGATCCAAAGGAGTAAAGTTATGGGTAGATTTATCATTGATCTCTGCAATGATAAGATTCATTAAAAGAATTCCAACTGATGACTCATGAATAATGTCAAAAATTCAGAACATCTATTAACAAACTGAGATGAATGCATATGTAAAGTACAGTGACATACTTGCAGTTTTCTCACGCTGACCTGGAATGAAACAGAAATACAAAGAATTTTAAAATTAAAGAGAGAGAGAGATATTTTGCATGTTTCTTCTAAAGTTATGATATTAGACAATGATTTCCTACCTTTGTCGTTTTTCACTTCAGCAACGAATTCCAAGCCTTGGCAATTTCTACTTTTATCCCAGGATACTTCTATGCTGTTATGAGTTTTACTGGAGATGCTGGGTTCACTTATATCTATAACACAGAGAGTGGTTGATTGGGACATGAACAAAACTATGCATTAAAAAAGGTTTGATAGTTTCTAGGTTAGACAATGGTGATCAGCATTGCTGTATTAATTCTTATGTGCTTTATTAATATGTTTCAGCAAAACTAAACAGTGTTTCACCGACAGTCTGATGGGCATGATTGGCTGGCTTTAGAATGATCTCAGTGGGAAAGAAAACTGTATTTGACTCCATCAGATTTATATGGATCTATGTACAGTTTCCACATTATTAATCTCAACACCAAAAGAAACAGAAAACATATGATCGACCCAAACTGGGTTAGATCAGGGCTCTGAAATGCACTTTCATCCTGGACCACTTTATATGTGAGTCCTTAAAGACCCATAAATATAATACATATAATATATTATATATTTTTAATATATAAATGTATCTCTTCTCTAATAAAATGCAGACAGGTGGACTGGCTACACTAAACCGCCGCTATGTGTGAGCAAGTGTGTGAATGAAGCCCTGAAATGGACCAGTCCAGAATTCTCCCACCATGCACCGAGTATTCCTGGGATAGTCTCTGGAAAGTGAGGCTAAGGCTATCACTTCATAATAAAGCAATTAATTTGGTATGAATAAAATCAGTGTAGGATATAAGGGAGGAGAAATGTGTGTGCTGTAGTAATTCATAATGTAATAACTACAGTATTAATAATGTGTATTAACAGCGGTGTTTCTCCATAAGCTCACAGTAAACAGAAAAAATTATCATTAATTTTAATTAGAATTATGTGTTGATGTTAACGTCATATGATATTTTATTATAACATTAAAATGTTAATATTATTTGGATGCTTTAATATTTTTGAATGGTTTGTGTATTTTTAATTCTGCCATTATTAATGTATAGTATAAATACGCATGTGATTATAGAAAATTGCGCACACTGATTGGTCAAGAAATTCGGACTATTTGTCGATAATCACCTCGAGCGACTCAGCAAAATGGAGGCCAATTGCTTCATCACCGTAAGTGAGGAAGAATTAGAAATGATGAAAGAAAATGCTGTTCCTAAAAGCACTAAAGATGCTCCGAAGTTTGGTCTAAAACTATTCAAAGGGAAGGTGGAGTTGTGATTCATTTTATTTATTTCAAAACAAAGTATTTTATGTGAATCAGCATAGATAAATGACAAGTCTGCGCCGCGCCATTATTACATTTGCATGCCGCGTTCGAAGTTTGAAATAAATGATTTTTTTAATGTGATTGTTTATTTTTTTAAATAATCACCTGTCTAAAAGAATGATCCACCTCAGGCTCAACTCTGTCTATTCACCAATATTCACTTCACCTTCGGTGAATAATTGTTAAATACAGTATTATTCAAATAGTGCTAGTATAGAGTCTTACTCACTGAGGATTTTAAAATTTGCCTAATTCGTTTACTAAATCCTTTAAAACGTACACTAACATGCCAAAAAGAGCAATACAGCCACTACTTTTCCCAGTCTGTGCAGTACACGATACCATTTCTCATCCAGCTCTCGTAATGTTCTGACACAAGTGACCTAGTGCAGGGGTTTTCAAAGTGTGGGAGAGTCAGCCCCCCCTCGGAGAGCAAATAAACAACCGCGCCCCCCCCCTACAATTTTTTTGTTGCTATACTTAATGTTCCATTCGTATTTTTAAAAAATGGTTGTTGTACACATTATTTTTTTCTTTTTCACATTTTAAACAGGGCGGCACGGTGGTGTAGTGGTTAGCGCTGTCGCCTCACAGCAAGAAGGTCCTGGGTTCGAGCCCCGGGGCCGGCGAGGGCCTTTCTGTGTGGAGTTTGCATGTTCTCCCCGTGTCCGCGTGGGTTTCCTCCGGGTGCTCCGGTTTCCCCCACAGTCCAAAGACATGCAGGTTAGGTTAACTGGTGACTCTAAATTGAGCGTAGGTGTGAATGTGAGTGTGAATGGTTGTCTGTGTCTATGTGTCAGCCCTGTGATGACCTGGCGACTTGTCCAGGGTGTACCCCGCCTTTCGCCCGTAGTCAGCTGGGATAGGCTCCAGCTTGCCTGCGACCCTGTAGAAGGATAAAGCGGCTAGAGATAATGAGATGAGACATTTTAAACATCTGTGCTTTTTAAAACATCTTGTTTTACACATTTTAAACATCTCATAGCATTGTTAGCTAGCACCCCTTGGCAGACAACACACTGTGGCAGTGGAGCATCTTCAGATCCAGTCCATGAAAATCCAAACTTTAAATAATCGTGGTCATACTTCCTTCTTTTTCCAGTCCCCCAGGATTTCGCGGGCCTTTTTTGTGATTGTTGCGGCTAAAATGTCTGATGTTGCGGGGGGGGGGTGTTTCCAAAAAAAATTGTGATGAAAGTTGCGGTGTTTTTTAGATTTTTGTTGCGATTACATTGCAGGAGGAAGTGAAAGTTGCGAGAAATTGTTGCGATTTTCTCTTTTTGTGATTAAAATTGAGTGATATGTTAAATATTAAGTTATTACTGAAAAACTATTGATTAAAAAAACAAAGACACTGAGAAATGGTCCTATAAACAACTTTACCAATATAAAAGATTACCAGGACTACAAAAATGCAGAAAAATAGGCTTTACTTATCCAAATGCACCTGTTGGTTCTAAAGTTAAAGTGCAGAGAACCTCACAGCACAACATGAAGTTACCTTAAAATATAATATAAATGCCTCAGCTTTCATATAAGAAAAAAAACTATTAATACTAGTGCTGTGTGCAGGCAGTCTCTCCTGAAGACTAAATTAAACAATAATTATAAACTAATAAAATAAATGGCTCAGGCTTCATAGAAGAAAAAAGCAATTTGAACAGAATCTCACAGTATGATGCTGAAGCTGCCTAAACAATGGAAAATAAAATACCATTTTGGCAAAAATGTTGGCATCCATTAATTTCTTGTATTAAGTAAAAAAAAATAAAGTGCACACAGTCCTTCACTGTAAACATAACACACTTTCAGTGTTGCCAGATACTGCTGACGTTTTCCAGTCCAAAATATGTTCAAAACCCGCCAAACTGCACTTGAAACTTGCCAATCTGGCAACACTGCGCGCATGCTGCTTCTCTTGAACACACGGAAGTAAGGCGGAAGGTAGTTTGTCGACGTCACCTCAAGACGACGCCAATGATTGGTCAAATTTGCGGGAACGTTGCGGTGATTGGATAAAATTGCAACACCGCCCTGAATTCGCGGGGATTGGTTGAATTTGCGCTGAAGTTGCAAATCGCAACATCCTGGAGGCTCTGTTTTTTTGCTTGGCCCAGACTCTAGGGGTGTTCACACGGCAACTTTTACTCCGGTGTAGCACCGGGGCTGCCCCGGTAGAGCGTTCACACGGTACAAGTTATACCGGTGTAGCCCCTGAAAGCTGCTTAAACCGGTGCAAATCTAACCCTGCTCGGGAGGTGGTTTAAGAAATTTACTCCGGACTAAATGCTAGTTTGCGGGGCAGCACCGATATAAAATGGGACGTCTGAACGCTACAGGGGTAGACTCGCTACGCGTGAGGAGAGTTGATTACATACGGGCATTGCATAATTTACATCCTGGTAGTCTATTTTGCGCTTCCAAAATGGCGAATATCAACAATAGAACTGCGTGTCTTCCAGTGTTGCCAGATTGGGATTTTAAGTGCATTTTGGCGGATTTGAACATATTTTGGGATGGAAAACGTCAGCAATATCTGGCAACACTGGTGTCTTCATCCACGTTGTTTTCCCGGCGCTTGATGATGCCATGACAACCGGGAAAAGGAAGTACATTTTCACGCATGCGCATATTTCATTTCCGCATTATTACTATCGGAAATGATAGTAATAATGATAGGAAATGATAGTAATAAAAGGAAATGATATCAAAACTTTATTACTATCAAAGGAAATGATAGTAATAAAGTTTTTGCTACTATAGCACGGTCGCAGAAACTGCCGTGTGACCGCAAGTGGGGCTGCACCGGTGCTAACACGCTTCTCTCTAGTAAGCAGGGTTGTGACGTGTGAACGCTGCGCAAAATTTACACCGGTGTAAGATATATCGCAACAAAATACATCGGTGCAGCATCGATGCAAATATGTGCCGTGTGAACACCCTATCTGTCTCCTCACTCACTGTAGCTTTAGGTACTAAAAACCGATCCATTTTGTCTCTCACGTTGCGCCCCCCCTGAAGAACTCTGGCGCCCCCCAGGGGGGGCGCGCCCCACACTTTGAAAAGCCCTGACCTAGTGTATTTTACTGGCTGCTGAGGTTCTCACTGTATAGGAAAAATGCACAAATTGAGACAGATGCAAAAATACACTCACTGGTCACTTTAATAGGAACTTGTTGATTCTAAGATTCTTGTTCTTGGCTGCAGGAGTGGAACAAAGTGTGTTCTGTTCTGCTGTTGCATGCTGAGATGCTTTTCTGCTCACCATGGTTGTAAAGAGTGATTATATGAGTTACTATATCCTTCCTGGCAGGTCAAACTGCTCAATCTGTCCATTTTCCTCTGATCTCTCTTATCAACAAGGCGTTTGTTTCCACCCACAGAACTGTCACTCACTCACCTGATGTTTTTTGTTGTTGTTTTTCACACCATTCTCTGTAAACTCTAGAGACTGTTATTTGTGTGTAAAAACCCCAGGAGATCTGCAGTTTCTGAAATACTCAAACCAGTCCATCTGGCTCAAACCAACACCCATACCACCGTGAAAGAAAGTCATACTTCACTGTGCAATCACAATTTTTCCCGTTCTGTTGTCTGAACATTGTGAACATGAATTAACTGAAGCTCTTGATTTGTATCTGTATGATTTGATGCATCGTGCTGCTGTCAATCAAGCGATCGGCTGATTAGAGAACTGCATCAAACAGACAGCAAGTGGATGTATGGGTGTTCCTAATAAAGTGGCTGGTGAGTGTATTTGTTTGCATTTAATATCTGTTTATTATGATTTGTATTCACATATTTTTCTAACTTTTTTGATGACTCCGCTTGGCATGTCTGTGACACTGAATCCTTTGAATCCTTGAATAATGCAGCACAATTTCTGCAGTGACAATGTTCACACTTTGACTGGTCTGCATACTCAGATTTATTCACTACATTTTTATAAGTGATTTTAATGTGTGAGAGAACTCAGCTCACAAACAGATCATTATTAGCAACTTACACACATGCAGTTTGTGTCCAGTGACTATCTTAATCCAGTGTCATTCGAGTGAAGGTGTCAGTATAACCTTGGTAGTTGTATATGTGTTTAAAGGGCCCAGGAGGCAGAAAATGATATAACGTCTACAGGGTAATTCAGATAAATTACCAACTTACTGCATGTAATTTTTACTGTGAGGGGGTCACTTGTAATTGTTCCATTGCCATAATGATATATCCCAGTGCATTTATAAGTTGTATTAGGTTTCAATTTTTCAACTTTCTCTGTTGATTCTGCATCTACAAAGAAAACATATTATTGTCATAAACACTTTATGTTGCACCATAACATGAAAAAAATATATTTAAGACAGTAAAATAAACAGTTGCTCGAATTAAGCAGTGTAGCATTTACAGCAACTTCACTGTTTACCTGTGCAGTTGTAGCTGAAGCTTCCATTGCAAGATTGAGGCCGGTCTTGCCAATGCAATTCCGCAGGAATTTTGTTTTCAGAAGTAATAACAGGCTTTACTGCAACAGACATATTTAAGAAATTATTATCAAAAATGATTCTTTAACATCCAGTGTGCAGATTACAAAGTAGTGTTATGGGTTATTCATACTATACATTCAAAATTCATGAATTAATGAGATTTAGTTATTAGGAACTGTTTATATTCTTAACTGTATTGTATATTATATATAGCATGCATGTATGCAATGTAACATATATGCATTTTTGTGTTAACCATGTACCTGGTTAATAAGTGCAGTATATACCTGGGGGGAGAGTGAAAGGTATCGACGTTTTGCAGGAGTCGTCTTGAAAACTCAGGTTAATGTTTGTGCAGGAGTTGTCCTTACTGATCTCAATACAATGGTTCAAAGCCCATATGGTCTCAAAACACACGTGTGATTCATTGATCTTGGGGGTTACATCTGAGGCATCTACCAAAAAAAGAAAATAATAATAATAATAAAAGCTGTTTAAAATATGTTCTTATGACACATAATAGCCAATCTATTATTAGTTGGTGTAAAATTGTGTACATGTTCTCTACACAAAATTTAACATTTAATCTTTGGAACATATAGTGACTGTTAACTTACATAAGGATCTTGTTTTAAAGGGTCCATTTCCCTGACGTGCACAGTCAGGATGAACCGTGAGGTTATAACTCCGGCAAGGCTTTAATAATTTAAATGGTATTGTAGAAGACATTGACTGTAGTGGGATCATGTTTCCATCTGTGTCTGTGAGATTAATGGTGTAATTCTTTGCAGATACATTCACTTCAAACCTTTCAGCTCCTTCTGTAAGATCGTAGTTGCCTGTAAAGTAATAGTTTCATGTACCTGGTGACCAAAACAATATTATGACCACAAGTGGAAGAACCTTTGCTTTAAAATTGAGAGGTACTTACACTTTACGGGTGTATCTGTGGAGAAAAAAGAATGACAAAATTATATTTTATATTTCGATGAAGTAGAAATGTAATGGCGAATAATAAGAAGGTGTGTGTGTGTGTGTGTGTGTGTGTGTGTGTGTGTGTGTGTGTGTGTGTGAACAAACTAAGCAGCTGTGTGATCCACCTTTGTCTTGTTACCTGGTGCTGTGGTGGGCATGAGTGTGGGTGAGCTTGTGTTCATGGTGGAGCCATTGCGTGTGGGGTCAGGGGTGCTTGAGTTTAGGTTATCTGTAAATTGTCAACAGTGTGAGTAGGTTGTGAATTTACAACAAAGCTGCTCATAATACAATCTGCATGATATGATACAAAAAATAAGATTAGTTACTATGATGCTCTTAATGCAAAGTTACACATGATTCAGGGTTTGGATGTTTTTGTTTGTTTGTTTTAAATCCAACACTTTATCTCAAAGTCTCAAGTAAGTCTTTTACCCAAAATGGTATGTTTTATTAAAGATAATAAGCATTTCTGACTGACTGGACCTGTTGGGACATGGGGCGTAATGTCTGTGTTGAGAAAAAGCATTGAGTAAAAGCTATTATCAATAACTTCACTTGATTCATTCTTCACAAAAGTGATTATTACCTGCTGTAGTCATGGTTATGCTTGAATTTGGGTGTTGTTGCATGGTGGTGTTTGGGGGAAAGCCTGTTGTGTTTATGTCTGTTACTAGAACAAATATAATACATGAGTATATCAACATGTACATAATACAGTAAAACGTGTGTACATATTAATAGTTATATCATAAACATTTATCACATTACTTCATTGGCATCATTAAGCAAAATTAAGAGATGTTATCTTTTTCGTTCAAAGTTGTGTTTGAATGGTGTTGTTGCATGGTGGTGTTTGGGGGAAAGCCTGTTGTGTGAATGGTTGTTGCTAGAACAAGTATAATACATGAGTATATCAACATGTACATAATACAGCATGTATAAAACGTGTGTACGTATCAATAGTCACATCATAACCGTTTATCACATTACTTCATTGGCATCATTAAGCAAAATTAAGAGATATTACCTTTTTCGTTCAAAGTTGTGTTTGAATGGTGTTGTTGCGTGGTGGTGTTTGGGGGAAAGCCTGTTGTGTGAATGGTTGTTGCTAGAACAAGTATAATACGAGTATATCAACATGTACATAATACAGCATGTATAAAACGTGTGTACGTATCAATAGTCACATCATAACCGTTTATCACATTACTTCATTGGCATCATTAAGCAAAATTAAGAGATATTACCTTTTTCGTTCAAAGTTGTGTTTGAATTGTGTTGTTGCATGGTGGTGTTTGGGGGAAAGCCTGTTGTGTGAATGGTTGTTGCTAGAATAAGTAAAATCCATGAGTCTACGAACATGTATGTAACACAGCACATACCAAACAGTGTATTTACACTATAAAGCTGAAAGTATGTGGACACCTGACAATCATACATAATATGCATTTAAAGCCCGTTTGTGCTTCGAACAGCTTTCATTCTCTTGCGAAGCCTTTCTACACGAGTCAGAAGTGTTTTTATGGGCTTGTGTTTGAATGGTGTTGTTGCATGGTGGTGTTTGGGGGAAAGCCTGTTGTGTGAATGGTTGTTGCTAGAACAAGTATAATACATGAGAATATCAACATGTACATAATACAGCATGTATAAAATGTGTGTACGTATCAATAGTCACATCATAACCGTTTATCACATTACTTCATTGGCATCATTGAGCAAAATTAAGAGATGTTACCTTTTTTGTTCAAAGTTGTGTTTGAATGGTGTTGTTGCATGGTGGTGTTTGGGGGAAAGCCTGTTGTGTGAATGGTTGTTGCTAGAACAAGTATAATACATGAGTATATCAACATGTACATAATACAGCATGTATAAAACGTGTGTACGTATCAATAGTCACATCATAACCGTTTATCACGTTACTTCATTGGCATCATTAAGCAAAATTAAGAGATATTACCTTTTTCGTTCAAAGTTGTGTTTGAATTATGTTGTTGCGTGGTGGTGTTTGGGGGAAAGCCTGTTGTGTGACTGGTTGTTGCTAGAATAAGCAAAATCCATGAGTCTATGAACATGTATGTAACACAGCACATACCAAACAGTGTATTTACACTATAAAGCTGAAAGTATGTGGACACCTGACAATCATACATAATATGCATTTGAAGCCTGTTTGTGCTTCGAACAGCTTTCATTCTCTTGTGAAGCCTTTCTACACGAGTCGGAAGTGTTTTTATGGGCTTGTGTCCATAGACTTTCTAGTTTATCCCAAAAGTGATCAATAGGGTTGAAGTCAGAGCTCTATGCAGGCCACTGGAGTTCCTCTACTCCACAATCTCTCCAAACCATGTCTTCATGGAACTCGCTTTGTCCACATGGGTTCAGTCATGCTGTCTTTGTATCATTAACATCACTCTTCACTCGAACTAAAGGGCTCAAATCCTCAAAAAAAAAAAGCCTCAACCTACTATCACTCCTCCACCAAATTTACTGTTGGCAGTATGTTCTGGTAGGTTGTGTTCATCTGGCATCCACCAAGGCCAGATTCATCCATCAGACTAGCAGATAGTGCAGCGTGATTCATTACTCCAGAAAAGACATTTCCATTGCTCAAGAATCCAGCTGACGTTTCTCATTGTGTATAGTGATCTTAGACTTGTGTGCAGCTGCTCAGCCACAGAAACCCATTTCCTGAAGCTCCTGACACACAATTCTTGTGCTGATGTTGCTTCTAGAGGTAGTTTGGAACTCTAGTGAGTGAGGCAACAGATGATAGGTGATTTTTACATGTTATCATGCTTCAGGACTGGGTGGCCCTGCTCTTTGAGCTTGCATGATCTGCTGCTTCATGAGCTGTTGTTGCTCCAAGACTCTTCTGTTTCACAATTTACTGTTGGCTGGGGCAGATTTACTGTAGCATGGCGGATATTTCACAAATTGACTTATGCCAAAGATGGCATCCTATGACAGTGCCACTTGACTGAACCTTTCAGAAGAGCCATTCTACTGCTGGTGTTTGGCGATAAAAGTGAAGTTGCATGGCTGTGTGCTTAATTTTATGCACTTGTTAGGCTGAACTCAGTGATTAGGAGTGGTGTCCACATACATTTGGGTGTATCAATGTACTTTATCTATAATCATGAAATAACCACTTATCACATAACTTCATGACTTCATATGTAATAGGAAGCTATTACCTGTCTCATTCAAAGTTCTGTTGGGGGTGCGTGAAGGAGAGCCTGTCATGGGACTGTCTGTTGCTAGAACAAGCATAGTATATGATGATATCGGCATACACAGTGGATATAAAAAGTCTGTACACCCCCATTAAAATGGCAGGTTTTTGTGATGTAGAACAAAATAAAATCAAAATAAATCACACCACATCATTTTCCGCCTTCAGTGTGAAATTACAACAAGTGAAATATTATACAATCATAAACAGTTTCGTGGGAAAATAAAAATCATACAGTAACCTGGTTATATAAGTGCAAACACCTCTAAACTAATGCTTTGCTGCAGCACCTTTTGATTGTATTACACAAGGCTTTTTGAGGTAAGAGTCTACCAAATTAGCTCATCTTGATTTAAAAGTATTTCCCCACTCTTCCTTGCAAAAAACTTCCAGATCGTGAGGGCATCTCCTGTGCACAGGCCATAGATTTTCACTTGGATTTAGATTGATCTTCTTTTGGTGAAGCTATTCCGTTGTTGATTTGGATATGAAATTCCTCTTCTTCTTAAGCTTTCTCATAGATTTCTGAAGGTTTTTGACCAAAATCAGCTGTATTTGGAGCTATTCATGATTCCCACCACCTTGATTTTAGCCTCAGTCCCAGATGAAAGAAAGCAGCTCCAAAGCATGATGCTGCCACCACCGTGCTTCACCATGGAGGTGATGTTCTTTTAGTGATCTTGTTTTTTTTTTTCTTTTGTCCCAAACATAGGACCAAAAAGTTCAACCTCATTCTCATTAGACCATAACACATTTTGCCACATGGTTTGGGTGATTGTATGTACTGTATATTTTTGGCAACATGTGTATGTTTTGGCTTCTGTCTTGCCACCCTAGTCCATAGCCCAGATATGTGAAGAATACAAGAGATTGTTGTCACATGACCAGTACTTGTCAGATATTTCTGCGGCTCCTTTAATGTTGCTGTAGATCTCTTGACAGCCTCCATGAGCAGTTTTCTTCTGGCCTTCTCATTTGTTTTTAAGGGGCGTCCAGTTCTTGGTCATATTACTCTCATGCCATATTTTCTCCATTTGTTGATGATGGCCTTCATGGTATAGCTAATGCTTTGGAAGTTCTTTTGTGTGCCATTCATGATTGATACCTTTCAACTATGAGATTGCATTAATGCTTTATAAGCTCTTTGCGGACCCTGTCCTTTGCAGTAGCATACAACCAAGAAGATGTCAGGAAAATCCTAGAGGAACAACTGTACAGTATTTGGGGTTAATTAGAGTCACATTAAATGATAGCACTAATATTATTATGTATTAATATACATACTAATGAATACTTAACATGACTTTGAATGGGATTGGTTGATTCTGAAAACATCCCCAATTATTAAAGTGTGTGCACACTTGTGCAGCCAGGTTACTGTAAATCTTTTTATCCTTTTTCATTTTTCCCTAAAAAATGTGATGAGATGATCACCTGAACCAAATCTTATTTAACGAGGAAAAGTATAAAAACCACTGCTGTGGCCATCACTATCCTCTTGCAATAGGACAGGTTTGGATGGCAAAACCAGTGCTAGTAGTACCTTAAATTTAATTGGAATACAAAAATATCTATTCATCAAGCCAAAAGAGTTAAAAAGAAAAGTTTTGAGTGAGAAAAAGAAGGGTTCAAGTCTAGCTTTACTGGCAGAGGGATACAGTGAGTGTCAGGTTGCTTCCATCCATGTAAAGATGTGCGTCAGGTGTTAAGTTAACTTTTGAAATAAAAGAGAGAGATTATTACCTGGTGCAGCTTGGATGATAACACTGTCCAAACCTGCGGTCAGAAAAGCACAAGATATGAGAGATGGCACTTTGTGAAAGTTTTAGGATCATTTGAAATGTAAAAATGTGCCAGATTTGTTTGCCTTCAGGGCAGTAATGATGCAAATGCAACCTGAAAAAAACAAAAAAGGTTAGATAGATAGATAGATAGATAGATAGATAGATAGATAGATAGATAGATAGATAGATAGATAGATAGATATTGAAAAAGTGATAAAGTATAAATTAAATTAGAGTCCACCGTAGTGACTGATTCACTTGTGCCAACTGGAGTTACTTGAGATGTTACGGCAGCTGAAAATCAAACAATTTTTTTTTCCCAATCAGAAAAATTAAAAATTCAACCAACAATTTTTAATGACACAAGAATAAGCACAATCTCAAAAATGAACTAAATAAGTGTTTCTCAAAGAAACAGTGAAAACATTATGTAACCCTTTTACGCATACTGTCCACACTCATGAACAATCAATTTAAGGCTGTTTTTTTTTCTTTCTTTTTTTTGGTTTGTTTGTTTGCTTGTTTTGCGGCTTTTTTATATATATTTTAGTAAAATATAAGATGTAAATCTCCTTGAAGTCACTTGAGATTCTTACTGTAAATTTACGTAAACTTCTGTAGCTCTCTAGATTATATGTCATTCGCAATCTTTACTAACATTCTATGTAATATTAAAAAATAAATAAATAACAAAAATATCAATGTAAAAATATGAATATTTTTTAATTGTGTGTCAATCCCAAATTGTGTGAATTTTATATGTTTAGAAATTATATTTTCAAAAATGCCTGTCTTCATTACCGTATTTTGAAAATTGGAAGATTGATTTTTATTTTATTTTACAGTCCGTTTACTTCTTCACACTTGATATTGGGACACAATCCAAATTCCTGTATCAGAGAGAAAATCTAAAGAATCTGAGTATGTGTCAAAGTAATTTATGCACAAAAGGCGTCACTTCTGATAGATTTGTAGCTATAAAAGAGAGAAGGGATTTAATAGATAGCTGAAATCATACATGAGAATGAAGCAAATTTATGAAGTTCAGTTAGTATCATGATTCCTGATTTATGTTAACTGTATTTTTCATACAGTTGATATTTTATTAAAGCTAGATGGCCTTTTGATTTCATAAAATCGGTGAAATTTAGTTCCCTCTGAAATGTGGTCACTGTGATGCATGTTTATTTCTGTAATATATCTCACAAAATATCAGGCCATTCTATGGCCGGGAAGTGATTTAATTTGAGGGGATTAAAGCAAATAATGTGCATGAAATCGCTCGCTTTGCGCAGTCAAGCAGACATGGAAGTCCATGTGTGTGTGTATACACAGGTTTACCTTTGACCGTGCATTGATAGTTCCGTCATTCTGTCGCTAAACGAACAGCTGATTAACACCGAGGTGCTCACTGGCCACCGATATTTATTTATTAGTTTGGTCCTGTGTTTCCTTTCTTTCATAAATAACATAATTAATTTTTTTTCGCAGTCCGGTTTCCATCAAATTCTGTGCTCTGATTGGTTTGCGAGCGGGTCCATATCCTACGATACAGACCCTGGTGATGGACCTCTGGTAACTCGCATGTTCGCAACAATAACAAGCATCGTAGCAATTTTTGTCAACATTTATTTTTGCATTTCTCAGGAGAATAGCATTAATTTTACATCATGGATAGCGATAACGACAGTCTTCACAGCGAAAGCAAGTTTTACTACCCTGAGGAAGAAGAAATAAAAGAAAACATTTCAGGAGAAAGCTAAAAACCTGTAACTGTTGCTAATGCCGAGCAAAAACATGGCTGAAGCCTGAATGACTCAATTTTGTATAAATAGAGGACTACATAGGCGGCAAAATGTAGTTTTTTTCCTGCCATGGAAGTGCACTTGTATACCGAGGAGGAAGCCATTTGCATTACAGCCGTGAATGAGGATTCAAAATGGTGGCTCTCCTCGGCTCGGTTTTCCCTTTCGGGCGCCCTCGTTTTCTGTTAGAATTTGGTAAAGAAAAAAATAAATATATTATTTACCAGCTTAAGGTCAGTCCGTATGGTGAAATACCGTGACCTCGGCCTTGAATACTGACCTCAGCCCAAAAGGCCTTGGTCAGTACTTTCAAGACCTCAGTCACGGTATTTCACGATACAGACCTCCCAGCTGGTAAATAACATATATGTCTTTTCTTCTCACTTTCACTGTCTTTCACATTTCATTCACACATTCACATCCTCCATTTTTCTCTCCTGTTTCAAATTTGTATCCCACAATGTCTTGTGCGAACGGGGAAAGCCCACCACGTGATGCATGACATAATATCTTGAATTGGGTCATGGTGAAGCAAGAAAAAATAGCAGAGAATTTAGGGCCACGTGGCCTTAAATTCATTAATTGTTCTATTTTAAAAACCCTAATAAAATTGGAAGTCTGTGATTCGAATTCAGTAGCTTTTGATCCACTAAACAAAAATAATTATGTGTCGGGGAAGATTCTTTTTATGACCTACACTTGAAAAATCTGAAAGGTGGTCTACCTTTAAATGATATTTGAAATATAATTAACTGTAAAACTATTTCAGATTAGAGAAGATTAGAGAAACTGACAGAGTGTCATTATTGTTGGCATTGGATGCTGCACTAATTAGTAAAATAATGGTTTTTTTTAGCTGTCCTTGCTGCGTGTTATAAAAGTTTGTTCTTGTTATTATCATAAGTTTGAATCCTGATGACGCCACAGCCACACACACACACACACACACACACATACACACACACATATATAGAGAGAGAGACACTAGCCAATCATGTGCATCTGTAAGCTCAGGTATGCAGAAGAGGGTAGATAGCGCTTTCCTATGAGTGCCCTGTGACGCAGCATGAGCAGCAGTTTGAAAAGATGCGGTTGGCTGATGGTTCACATGTCTCAGAGGAAGTATGGATTAGCCTTCACGCTCTCTGCTATGATAAGGGAGAACTATCTGGAGGGCGGGAACTGGGAGGTGATAAATTTAGGAGAAAAGTATCCTTTTATAACACACAGCAAGGACAGCTAAAAAATAACCATTATTTTACTAATTAGTGCAGCATCCCATGCCAACAATAATGACACTCTGTCAGTTTCTCTAATCTTCTCTAATCTGAAATAGTTTTACAGTTAATTATAATTCAAATATCATTTAAAGGTAGACCACCTTTCAGATTTTTCAAGTGTAGGTCATAAAAATAATCTTCCCTGACACATAATTATTTTTGTTTAGTGGACCAAAAGCTACTGAATTCGAATCACAGACTTCCAATTTTATTAGGGTTTTTAAAATAGAACAATTAATGAATTTAAGGCCACGTGGCCCTAAATTCTCTGCTATTTTTTCCTGCTTCACCATGACCCAATATTACGTCATGCATCACGTGGTGGGCTTTCCCCGTTTGCACAAGGCATTGTGGGATACAAATAGGGGTGGTACGGTTCATGAAAAAATACCCGAACCGTTCGGTTCACTTGTCTCGGTTCGGAACGTGTGTGCGTCGCATGGTTCGACGGTTCATGCGCGGCATGTGCAATGTGGCCTTGTGCCTGTATGTGACCTCAGACAATTTCTCCGGCGAAAGAAGAGGTTTGGAGTGTGGATTGCTGCAAGTCATGTCACCTGTAGAACTGGCAAGTGGGAGAGAAATGGAAGGCCGCCCGGAGTAGGACTGCACGTTAAATCATTAAAAAATCGCGATCTCGATTCACACATACACGTTATCTCATTTCGAAACACAACGATTCTTAAGCATTTTATTTCACGAGCGGCATCACAAACAAATGCTCCCATTTCTTCACGGATTTTTTCAAGCGCCCCTAAAGGCAGCACTGCCGCTGACTCCTCCCTCGACCTATGGTAAAGCATCTTTACAACACGTGATTCAGTCAGTGGAGGAAGCCCGCCTGCAGTTGAGTGTGTGGAAACCAGTGTTGCCAGATTGGGCGGTTTCCCGCCCAATTGAGGGGTTTTGAATTCTACTTTGCGGGTGAAAAATAGCTTGGGCTGGTTGACAAAAATTGGGCGGGTTTGATGTTAGTTCGGCGGGTTTTTATCAGATGTTTATAAATATTTCGCACCATAGACCTAGTTTACCCAGTACCCCTTAGGTATTTTAAACAACCATCGAGCATTGGCCTAAATTATTCATTAACAATAAACATTAATCTCATTAAGTATTATTTAAACAAAAAAAAGTCGATGTAACTGTAAGACTAAAATGAATGTGTGTAATGTAGTGCAGAAACTGAATTCATAAACTAGTAAATAAGAATGATGCAATCCATTCTCCATTTTCTCTTCTCATGTTATATTCAGCCATGCATCGTAGCCTAACTTTTTTTTTTAAATTGAAGTATATAAAACAGGTACAATCTAACAAATCCACAAAAATCAGGATAACAGATGAAGAAAATACATGTATGTAGACAAAAATAAATTAAGCAGAATAACTAGGCCTATAAAATTAATAAAACAAACAGGATAAATAAAAAGATAAATAAATAAAAAGATAAATAAATAAAAGACAAATAAAAAATAAATAACCTCAGCAATGCAGATGTTATAAACAGTGCAATAAACATTTTGTATAAAAAATTGTGCCAAAGAATCATGAACTCAATTCTAAGCAAAAAAATCGTGATTCACATTTTTTCCAGAATCATGCAGCCCTACATGGCAATGGTATTTGCAGATTTTTTTACAGCAGAGGAAAGGAGCACAAAGCCTTCGTGAAGAGGTCACCTCATACAAGGCCACAGGCTGCATCTCTCTGGATGAAGACTCACTCACATGGTGGAAGAACAATGAGCATAAGTATCCTCACATTGCTAAGTTGGCACAACGTAACCTAGCGGTCCCAGGTACATCTGTGCCAAGTGAACGTGTTTTCTCAACGGCAGGGGACAGTCACTGCAAGTAGGTCTTGCCTCTTGGCAGAAAATGTGGACAAACTGATTTTCTTGCAGAAGAATATGAAAATAAAGTGAACAGAGGAGTGTTGTTTTTAAAGTACAGTGTGTTTAATTTTTATGCAATATTTTATATTGATAGCCAGCCCTTTTGTTTTTAATATTTAAAATATTACAGTGGCACTTTAAGTTTAGATAAGAAATCCAGCCATATGTTTCCAAATACTGCACTTTAATTTCAAGTGAAAAAATGTATCTCACTCTCAGGTATCACTCTCAGGGAATACTATTTTTGTGTTGAGCTGGTTGAATGTATGCTCCACTTTATGTTTATGGCCTTTGCTATTGTTATGGCCTCATTATAGGCAATTATGTTTAACATATTCTGACTTGGGCTATTCAAAAGCCTGAGCTGAGAATTCCTCTCTTTTTCTTTTAAGGGATAAAATTTTTGTAAGAGCTACACTATAGTTGGCAGTTTCATAAATGCTAAAAAGGCACATAAGTTCCTGTAAATGACAATACACATTCTCCTTTTTTGCCAAATAAATGAAAAGCATGTTGAAATCATGAATGTCTTCCCTCTTGCTGTATCAAAATCTCACCTAGCTTTCCTCAGTGATGGTCTGTATTCCAAATTGTGGATAATTAAGCTATATGTCATATGCTGAAGTATATT
The DNA here is from genome assembly GCF_027579695.1 of Neoarius graeffei. Classification (NCBI taxonomy): domain Eukaryota; kingdom Metazoa; phylum Chordata; class Actinopteri; order Siluriformes; family Ariidae; genus Neoarius; species Neoarius graeffei. The sequence goes on from NC_083583.1 coordinate 66,824,950, forward strand.
TCTGGAGTTTTAAAGATTAAAAGAAAAAATAACAACAAGAACCGTACCGAACCGAAAACCGTGACCCTAAAACCATGATACGAACCAAACCGTAGATTTTGTGAACCGTACCAGCCCTAATATATATATATATATATATATATATATATATATATATATATATATATATATATATTCTTGTTCAGAGGAATATGCGTAATTTACACCAATCAGTCATAACATTACGACCACTGAGAGGTGGTACCTGTCAAAGGGTGGGATATATTAGGCAGCAAGAAAGGGAACAGTCAGTTCTTGAAGTTGATGTGTTGGAAGCAGGAAAAATGGGCAAAACGACTTTGACAAGGGCCAGAGTGTGATGGCTAGATGACTGGGTCTGAGCATCTCCAAGGAAGGACAACTGGTTAAAACAGAAAGATGTCAGCATTAACCTTTTCAGCATTTTGTGCTACAGGAGCTCTTCTGTGGAATTGGACCATATGGGCTAGTCTTCATTGCCCCATACGGATCAGTGAGCCCTTGACATCCATGACCCTGTGGTCCTTTGGATCCTTTTGTTCGTTACTAACCACTGCATACCAGGAACACCCCACAAGACATGCCATTTTGGAGATGTTCAGTTCCAGTCATCTAGCCATCACAATTTGTCAAAATTGCTCAGATTCTTACATTTGCCCATTTTTCCTGCTTCCAACACTTTCTCTTTCTTGCTGCCTAATATATCCCACCCCTTGACAGGTTCCACTGTGATGAGATAATCCATGTTATTCACTACTTCACCTCTCAGTGGTTATAATGTCATGACTGATCAGCGTCGAACAAAAATGATGTGGGATATTAGATAGATGGAGTATGAGACATACAGTATGAGATGTACTGTATACATCTCCAACTACATTTCTGTCCAAGTCTTATAAATAATCAGATAGGGGAGCATCATTGACCATGGTTTATGTATAGCACAGCCTGGTTGTTATAGCAACGCAGAGCACATAAAAGCTATTTCAGGTTTTTTTTTTTTTACCACAGCTTCCTGTGTGCTGAAACCCCACCACCACCCCTCCGCTTTCCCAAGCTGAGAACACTCTACTTTCGTTTCTTTTGTTCTGCTTCATGTCTGTGTTCATTTATGTGCTCGGATGTGCGTAACATGTTTTCAGAAATGGCAGCAAGTCAATTAATTCTCTTTAATACTAATAGTAGTCATTAATAAAGTACTACTCAAGGAAAGGAAATGTATGTAGACAATATACTGTTACTGATCAAATCCACATTGTATTTATAAAGGCAATGTTATAGTATGGTATATAGTTTATGGTATATAGTTTATGGTATATAGTACAGTATAGCTTGTATAGTAGAGTCTACATGACTAATAAAGCAGAACTAAAATTTGCAAGAGCGCCTTTTGACAGTCGTTCTCTTTTCCGGATGTGGCTTTGCTCAACTCAGTTCACAGCTTAAGCTGCACATGTACAGCCAACACACTTTTTTTTTTCCTTTTTCACATTCCACCCCCTTAATGGAACATTATCTTTTCTTTAACTTACTTAATCTCACTTCATTCAACCAGCTTTGGGCAACATAACATAACATAACATAACATAACATAACATAACATAACATAACATAAACGATAGCATACATTTAACAGATCATCAGAAATTAGTTCTTTCTCAACTACACAATAACACATGATGAAACATTCTGTGGTATAAATAACATCCGATCTTCATAAACAGTGTGTAGATGCAGTGATGATAATAATAATAATAATAATAATAATAATAATAATAATAAATCAAGGTTGGGTAAGATTGAGGTTAGGAGTTGCAGCCATTTTGAAAAAGTTCAGCGATGCCGTCAAAGTGCATTTACTTATTACACATACAAAGTAGGTACAAATTTGCATAAATGAATCATCCTGTAATTATATTTAAAATGCATAAACCAGAGCTTATCAGTATGTGTTTGTCTGGAATCATGAACTGCTTGATAAATCAAATTATGCTCTTACATCATATCGATAGAAATATCAGATACAACATTCGATCAACATTTAATCATCAGAATTAAAATAACCGATGCTCAGGAAATTCCATTAGAGTTTTTTTTTTCCACAAACATGAACATGTCATTCATCCACACCAACCTCAGTGATGTGCTTTAACTGATGAATAAAATGCTAGTTAAATGTATCGCATGCAACGTAGCTAAATGAAATGATCGTATTCATGTGTATTCAAAGAAAAGTAATGATTTCTGTATGAAACTAGCTGACATTACACCGCAACACTGCATCGACACTTTATATATTAAGTTCAGCTACTTATAAGATGACGACTTATAATGTGGCTTTTTCCCAGCAGAAAAATAAAATACAATACTTTACTGCGTCCTTTCTAAAAGTGTAAAAGGTCAAATATATTATTCTGTTTGTGGTTATTATTTGGAAGGCCATGAATCTTGTTGGTGAGATTATTATTATTATTATTATTATTATGGTGATACCACTGTGGTAGATGTCTATGTCTGCATATAAGATGCATTATTATATTTTTATACAAAATCTGATTTTTGTAACATTTTTATACTGTACACACACACACTCATAAGTATATATATATATATATCCATTATCTATACTGTACACACACACACACACACACACACACACACACACACACACACACTCATAAGTGTATATATATATATATATATATATATATATATATATATATATATATATATATATATATATGTCCATTATCTGTAGCCGCTTATCCTGTTCTACAGGGATGCAGGCAAGCTGGAGCCTATCCCAGCTGACTATGGGCGAGAGGCGGGGTACACCCTGGACTATATATATATATGTGTGTGTGTGTGTGTGTGTGTGTGTGTGTGTGTGTGTGAGAGAGAGATATTAAAATTGTTTAAGAATACACCTCGAATCTTATGAGTCTCATATCGAAGGATATTGGGTCTGTTTAGACGTAGCGGAAGTGTAGCTAAATGATGCTGCTTGGAAAAATTGTTCTGCATTTACTATTTTATATCCAAAAAGCATCCCTGATACATTCTTGTGTAACAAAAGTGCCTTAAAAGAACTCATGTGTAATCCAGACTCACATTCCTAATTTGAGGTAGTATCATAAATAGTCAGCTTATTACTGTTTTATACACAGACACACACACACATATATATAAAGATATATATATATATATATATATATATATATATATATATATATATATATATATATATATATATATCTTGCGTAAAGTATTAAAATAACATTTTACTGCTTGTGAAATGCCTTGTAGCTGTGTAAGTCTTATCAGGTTTATACACATGGTCCAGTGCTCAGCTTGAATGATCATTCTGGTGTGTGAGAACATGACTTTAACTCTCCACTTCCTCAACGCTACACATCAACAACACAGTATTTCATATACGTGCAACTTCTTACATCTGACATAAGAATGGCACAAGGGGGTACAAATTTATGTACTTCTTTATTTTACAGACGCACAGTCGACTAATGAGCTTGCGATTCTTAGGAAGAGACACCAAGTCGAGTTAGATTGAGGAAGTGGACCGAGGCCTGTGTAGACCTATAGAGGCAAACTGTATTGTGCACGATACACCCAAAAGGAACCATAGCTCTGATCAGAGCGAGACGAGGACATGCTCGACATCAAAAGTGTCCCGGTTCTGAAAGCAGCTTCAAAAAAGAAAATGTTGTTCGACAGGCATTAAATCAGAGCATGAAAGATCAAGAGCCAAGATGCTGGATTCAGTGCTGAGCAACACACAGTAAAACCATTCAAGCAGCCATTAAGCATCAATACTGTGTTTTAAACCAGAGCCTCGGTGGACACACCCAAAAACACACATCTTATCAGGTCCCAGCAACAAACACCGATCACACACACACACGCACGCACATATATCGAATTCAAATCTTCATCAGGAGAACACAAAATGTTTTCTGTTGTTGTTCCAACTAATCTATAATCATGGAAGAGTTTTTAAGTACCAAATCCAACATTATCTCTCATCATCTCCGTATTTAGTATCAAATTTCACATTTACGATATTTATTATTTCTTACAATAATCAGATAACTATGATAGTATATTTATTTCTCCAGTCCAAAGGATGTTGTGTCTTCATTTGAAGAATAAAGGCCTCGTTCAATTATACTGTCATTCTCAAGAAATCATTCAAAATCCGATTTAAGGAGCCATAATAATAATAATAATAATAATAATAATAATAAAGCATTCACTATTATTTAAATGGCTTGCCATAGCCAACATCCTTGGTCTGAGCAAACAAGTAAAAAAAAAATTTATACCATTGAACATAATGTAATATATTTAGACACATAATATATAATGTGACTCACAGGGAAGAACGTTTACATAGAAAAAAGATCACCATTTCACAATTTAGCTTGAAAACTGCTTCCTGAATAAAACATGCCACTATAGAAAAGTTTCCTACTCACATAACACTAATCCTGCCAGGACCAGGAGGAAAGACCTTGGTCCAGGGAACTTTGCCATAACGGGGTGTAAGAGGCCTCTTCTAAGACACCATAAGTCCTGTTGGAAATACAAACAATCAGTTAAAACATCCTGGAACACATCCTGATTTAACTTGTAATGTATAATTTTGCTCAAAGTTGTTGTTTTTTTTCTTCATGTATATTTGAATGTTTTTTTTTTCTTTCTACTTACGCTTTCTTTTGTTTTATCTAATCAGTTGTCACAGTTTCCTGTGTGTTTTATGGCCCGGCGTTCTCAAGCTTGTGTTAGGCTTGACAGACAGAGCGATGTCAGGAACACTCTCACCTTCAGCAATGCACTAAGGGTGTCTTAACAGGAAGTTGTATTTTCAGCTACGCCACATCTCGCTCGCTTTGCACTTCTGCCTCATTTGTTGAAGCTAAGAAACAACACTGTAAGAAGATTACACATTCATAATGTAAACGTTCAACATCCACGACTGATTCCCTTGTATGATGTCAGAGAAATCCTCAATACTGCTGTCAACTTAGATGATTAAAAAATTAAAAGCCTTTGAAAATCATGAGCATCATGAGAACTTTGTTATGAAAGGCCAGTCGTGCTAATTTCCTGTTTTACTTCTGAAGTGAAATTACAATTTGTCGGATTATTAAAGCATTTTGGATGGGACGATGAACTAAAAGAGCCAATATAGTCCTAAAACCCACTGAGTTATTTATTTATTTACTTACTTATTTATAACCATTTGGAATGTGATGACTGCTCAGTTTTGAGCAGTCATCATATTCCAAAGCTAACTAAATCTGAGGCAGCAAATGGCTGAGGAAAAAAAATCTTAGCTAAGCTAACACAATCACCAAGCTAACATTATTCTCTTTTTCTTGCTAACAGGACTCTTTAGCTCGTCAGCTTCCTTGTTTTCTGACCACTTACAGTAGTGTAGCAGATTTAATATGAGCTTTAAAATGCATGTTATCCCCTCGGGGACTTTCCATAGGACTGCCATGTATTAATGCTCTCGCGAGATCTGTGTGTGTGAGTTGGAATGGTGGGAAAGAGTTCTAATAAACGGATGAAGATCTGTGTCTCCCTCCGAACGTGTGTCTCCTCAGTTATTACAAAACTCTGTTTATAAGATAAGTACCAACGCTCGGTTACATTGGTGGCAGCGGTGTAGGTTGAATTTGTTTTACGAACGGTTATTTTGTAATAGTCGTTTCTTTTACCAGTTTTTGTATACCGCTGTTAACTATCCGTACCTAGCTTTGCACGTACGGCTTCCTCTGCTAATTCAGACCTAAGCGTGGAGAAGTTAGTGGACAATTCAAAATGTATTTCAAGGAGGAAGAGAATTTGGATGCATTTCCCTTTCGTCAGGGGAAGGATTGTCACGTTGCTCGAGTGAAGATTGACCTCCCACCTCCGTTTTGTGGTGAAGACGACAAACAAAGTTTTCTCTGCTGGGCACGTCAATTTGAGGTAGCAGTGCGCGCTCTCGCCGAGCGGGGCAATGAAAGAAACTTGTAAGGATTCTGCCAACCCGTTTGAGCAAAGCTGCATTCCTGTTGTGGGATAATCTGCCCGCGACAGTGCAGAGCAATTACAGTGCAGTGAAAGAGAGACTCAAAGAAGCCTTTGGTCGTAAGCAGAGTTTGAACCGTTTCAGGACCGACCTGTCGGCTCGCCCACGTGCTCCTCACGAGAGCCTCGTTGTTTATGCTGCTGAGATCAGCCGTCTCGTTTCGGAGGCTTTCCCAGACTATGGCGAGAATGCGACTAGAGAGGAGAAATTCCGCCGTTTCCTTGGCGGTCTCGATTTTGAACTTAAACTCAAGTGTCATGAACAAGGTGCCACAGACATGGAGGAGGCGTTGGTGATTGCTGAGCGTTGTGAGAACGCCAGAGAGGCAGTCAAGCAGGACTTTGCCTCCAAAGTCACAGCAGCTGGCAGCGCAGTAGGGCATATTGCCTCTGTTCATTCTGTGACTGATTATGGAGGGCTTCACAGGGCGGTACACAGCCTGACGGAGGAGCTTAGGGAGATGAGAGTCGACATGAAAAGGATGGCGGAGGAGAATCAACGGCTGCGGACGAGGACGAGTCCAGGGGGGTGGCGTGGCTCTTCTTCACCAGGGAGGATGTCATGCCGTTGCACCTGTGGAGGCTATGGATGCCAGTTGCAGGTGTCACATGAGCCTCAATATAGCCGTTCGCCTGACAGAAGATTCCCGTCACCTGGCAGAGACCGGGGCCAGTTCACACCATCCCGCAGTCGGAGCCCTGGTGCTACCTGGTCACCAAGAGGACGCAGCCCCAGCCCGGGTTGACGCATGCAATATGAGGACAACGCTCACAGGAGACAGGGTGTGCGCTTCATCTCCCCACACAGCGACCACCAGTCCAGCCATCAGGGAAACGGGGTGTAGCTGATGTTGCGGGCCGAACGCCAGCTGCCCTTTCCTTGGGCCCTTCAACCACTACCTGTGGCAGCACCCCTGTAATGTATGACTCTGTGAACAGCACTGAAAGTGAGATCCCTGTAGCCTATGTTAATGGTGTGATTGAAGGCACAGTAGTGTTGTTAGACTCTGGGTCAAGTGTGTCTCTTATTAGTGCTGACTTCCGCACGTCTGTCCCTGCACTTCGTAACCATCCCCTGAAGAAAGACTATGTCAGTGCCCGTGCAGTGAATGGACAAATGTTGGACACTTTGGGTACTATATCTGTTGTTTTGTGGTTGGGGACAGCATCATGGCAGCACACTTTTCATGTAATTAGGGGAACTACACAAGCTGTGCTTTTAGGTTGGGATTTCATGCTGAAAACCAATGCTCTTTTGGACCTCCCGTACGGCAGGGTTCAACTGCAGGGCTCCACCATCCCCTTACTTACGAGAAATGACCTAACCCCTGTATGCTGTAATGTCACCATAGCCAATACTATGATTTTCCCCCCACTTATTGAAGTTATTATGCCTGTTAATGTCCTTCCACCTACATCATCCGAGGTCTATTCGTGTAATTTTGTCGGCTATTTAGAGCCCAATATCCCTGATAGCGCTAGCCTAGTGGTAGCACACACAGTTACATCAGTGAAAAATGGGATGACTTGTGCTTGGGTCTTGAACCCCACTAAAGGTGATGTTGTTTTACAACAAGGCACTCATCTAGGGGAGATCTACTCTGTCGACGAAGCAGACGTATATGCACTACCACACGTTGTGGCCACGGTGGCTGCTAATGACCCCTCTTTTTCTGATTTGACCCCCCCGTGTCCCTAGCCGATTTGCCTGTCTCACCATCACAGAAAGCGGCTCTGTCTGCATTGCTCCTACGGTATAGGGATGTTTTTTCTTCCAATGATAGGAATGTCGGCAAGTGTACGCTTGTGCAACACCGTATCCATACAGGGAATCACCCACCAATTAAACAACGGGCCTACCGCACCACTCCTGAAAAAAGGGCCGAGATTGAGAAACAAGTGGCTGACCTGCTAGCTGATGGTGTAATTGAGGAGAGCTGCAGCCCCTGGGCCTCTCCGGTCATTTTAGTCAAAAAGAAAAATGGTCAGTGGAGATTCTGTGTTGATTACAGGCATCTTAACAGTGTGACTGTGAAAGATTGCCACCCTCTGCCGCGGGTGGACGACACACTGGATTCACTAGCTGGCGCCGTGTGGTTCAGCACGTTGGACTTTTCAAACGGGTTCTGGCAGGTCGAGATCGCTGAGCAGGACCGTGAAAAAACGGCATTCACTACAGGTAGGGGTCTTTACCAATGGCGTTCTATGCCAATGGGTTTATCTAACTCGCCTGCCACGTACCAAAGGATGATGGAGTTAGTTCTGAGGGGTTTGCCTTGGAATATTTGCATGGTTTACCTAGATGATGTCCTTCTGTATAGTAACACATTCGAACAGCACCTCTCCAGCTTAAGGGAAGTACTCGCTAGGATTGAGGCCGCTGGGCTTAAGTTAAATCCGTCCAAGTGTCACCTTGCCAGAAATCATGTAATTTTCCTAGGCCATGTAATTTCCCGGCAGGGTCTCCAGCCCGATCCAAAAAACACAGATAAGGTCAAGAATTGGCCTGCCCCTCAGTCCACGTTAGAAGTCAGGGCATTTGTGGGTTTATGCTCATACTATAGGCGCTTTGTACGCAATTTTGCCAAACACACTGCTCCCCTGAATCACTTAATGGGTAAAAATGTGCCTTTTCAATGGACTGTGGACTGTGAAGCGTCGTTTCATTACCTTAAAGACGTGCTATCCTCTGCTCCCATCGTGACCCTCCCAGACTTCAGTATGCCCTTCAGGGTGTTCACTGACGCCTCTAGGGAGGCTGTAGGTGCTGTTCTGGCTCAGATAAAGGAAGGGGTGGAGCATGTGGTGGCTTACGCCAGCCAGACTCTGAGCCAAACACAGCGGAGATGGTCAACATTTGACCGCGAGCTGTGGGCAGTTGTATGGGCTGTTCGCGAATTCCGGCATTGCATTGGGCTTAGGCCTTTTACCATTGTCACTGACCATCGTCCTCTGTTGGGCCTGCAACGCATGGTGCTTGGTGATGACCCAACTGGCCGACAGGGTAGATGGATTTTGGAGCTAGACCCCCTTAACTGGGATATAGTGTATAAGGATGGTCAACATCACATGAATGCTGACACTCTCTCCCGACGCCCGGAGAGAGACAGCCGAGCTGATTGTGAAATACACCCACCTGACACCACAGGAGGGGTTAATGCCGTTCAGCAGCTAATAGACAGTACCACACCCTCCCCTGAGCAGCCTCAGACAGTAGCCTGCGGGTCATTAGGAGCATCTACTGGTGACCCAAGGCCTATTCAGCCACTGTTTTTCGCCTTGGACCATGACCTGGCGGATGTTAAAGCTCATCAGGAGGCAGATGCAGATATTCAGATTGCAGCTGGCTAAAATCATCACGAAAGCCGTCTAGGGCGCAGTTGAGGGGGGCCTCTATTAATGTGAGGAAACTGTGGGCAGAGTTTGATCGCCTGCTCATGCGAGATGGACTGTTGTGTCAGTCTGTTGTCTCCCCCTGCAGTGGTGAGAGGCTCCATCAGATTGTGGTCCCCTCTTCACTGGTGCCTGACCTCCTGAAGCAGCTGCATGGAAGCCCCGCGTCAGCCCACTTTGCAGTGGAGCGTGTGTGGGAACGAGCACGTCAGACTTGCTATTGGCCATCCATGTTCAGAGACATAAAGAAATGGTGTGAGCAGTGCAAGGCATGCCAGACGCGTCGGTCCCCAGTGCCATCTCGTGCTCCACTGGGAGGCTCTGGTGCGACTCGTCCTTTTGAGAGAGTGGCGGCCGACATTGTTGAGTTGCCAGTGACTAGCAGAGGAAATAGGTATGTACTGGTAGTCGAGGACTATTTTACGAAGTTTGTTAATCTCTATCCCCTACCTAATCAGACAGCACAAACAGTGGCACGGTGCCTCTTTGAAGATTATGTACTGGTACAAGGTGTACCTGAGTGCTTGCACAGCGATCAGGGACGGCAGTTTGAGGCGGACGTTGTGCAGGCCCTTTGTCGTCTGTTAAAGATAACAAAAACGCACACTACTCCCTACCATCCGCAATCGGATGGGATGGTTGCGCGCTTTAACAGAACTTTGATTGATCAACTGGCTAAAACATTACTGGACTGTGGGGGTGACTGGGATGATTATGTGAAACAGGTGGCCTTTGCATACAATACCTCAGTTCATGCTAGTACACATTACACTCCTTACTTTCTTACCCATGTGCGCGAAGCCAGAGTCCCAGTAGACGTACTGATACCTACCCATGTTCTTGAGTCGCAGAGTCCTGAGTCTCACACAGAGTTTGCCTCCTCTTTACAAACAAAACTGGACGTTGCTTTCAGTAGAGCCAGAATGCGTAGTGCTGAAGCTCATGAGCGCCAGAAGCTTTACCATGATGAGAGGGCAAGGCACAAACCCTATGGAGTAGGTGCTATGGTGTGGCTTGACAACCCGGTTGAAAGTCGCATGAAACTAGCCCCTCACTGGAAAGGGCCTTATCAGGTCTTGCAGGTGATGGACTCAGGTGAGGTTCCCGGCCTCACTTACCGCATCTCCAACCCCTTCAATAGTGATGAGCGGCAACAGGTCGTGCATTATAACAGACTGAGACCTTATACATTACCAGTTCAATTGCCCCCTCAGCCATTGACATTAGACACTTCCTTGTCCCCCATCCCTGGTTCTCCTGTGTTACCAGATGCTGGCCTGGATGACCTGCCGGCTTCTGCTGAGTTGCCTTGTTCTGCAGAGGCCACTGTGTCGCCTGGACCGGTCAGTAGCAGGGCAGGTAGGGTGCTTAGAGTGCCTGGTCATTTGAGTGATTTTGTTGTTTACTGATTGTGCATTTGTGACAAGCTGTTCCGTGATCTTGTCGGGAAAAAAAAATGTTGACATAAAAACAAACAAACAAAAAAAAACAGGATGTGCAATGTTGCTATATTGTATTCTCTATGCAATGGGTCTAGGCTGGTGTTTAGCCGGCATTGTCTCTGTTTAGTGTGGTTTTTTTTCATATCTCATGCTGGTTTTTTTTTTTCATTTCATGCATTCCCTCCTTGTTTTGTGTCTTGTTTTGTTATAAACGGGACGTTTATTCTCGTTGGGGGGGACGTATGTAGCAGATTTAATATGAGCTTTAAAATGCATGTTATCCCCTCGGGGACTTTCCATAGGACTGCCATGTATTAATGCTCTCGCGAGATCTGTGTGTGTGAGTTGGAATGGTGGGAAAGAGTTCTAATAAATGGATGAAGATCTGTGTCTCCCTCCGAACATGTGTCTCCTCAGTTATTACAAAACTCTGTTTATAAGATAAGTACCAACACTCAGTTACAGTAGCAATAAGGAGTAGCACTTCTTAAACCAGTTGCTGTACCGTTTATCTTTACCAGCTAATAATTAATGCTAACATTGAGGCTAAATCTGAAATAATCTCAACCATTTACAAGGTTATTTAAACAAAAACAACAACTATATACAGTGTAGCATGAGTAGCACCAATTCAGAAACCTTTCCAGTTCAAACTGTGTGGATTTTTATTTATTTTTGCTTTTTTTTCGCAGGATAATGTTAGATAGCTAGCATAACATATATCTTGTCGATCACCACTAAAGGTAGCAATAGCTAGCAAAATATAAAGGCAAGGCTAGTTGTTTTAGCAGTTTGAATAACAGAATGAGAAGCTAAACAGCTAAACAGACACCTTGTATCTTGTATCTTGTACAAGGAAGACATAGAAGACAAACATGGTGTTAACTATCAAATCATATCCTCAAGGCAGGACCTAGCTATTAATCTACCGACAGCTAAAGGACAAGGGACAGTCCTTTGAGAACAGTCATGTACACTTTCTTCAATTCAAAGTGGACTGTAACTATGTCTGTACAAGGGGAAGGACTGCAGGAGCATGTACCAAACCTACAACGTCATCCTGACATCCTGATGGGGATGTTGTCATCATCGGGTAAACCTGAAGATGCTCCTCATCGGTACAAGTCGAGTCACCAAGATTCTTTACAGAGACAAATGTATTGCCTTGGTCTTTCTTAGCAATGTATGAATTTTGTCTTTTTTTCTAATTTTGTGTTCAGATAATAATTATTAGGACACTGTGTAAAACAAATCCTTTTTGACCTATATTCAATTGAATACAATACAAAAACAAGATATTTAAAGTTCAAACTGATAAACTTTATTGCTTTTTGTAAATTTAAATATGTACTTGTTCTGAATTTGATGCCTGTAACACGTTCCAAAAAATTTTAGGATAAGGGCATGTTTACCACTGTGTTACATTACATTTTCTTTTAACAACATTCAGGAAGTGTTTGGGAATTGAAGACACTAATTGTTGAAGTTAAGTTTGAACATGAAATTCTTTCCCATTCTTGCTTCAGTTACTCAACAGTCTGGGGTCTCCATTGTCGTATTTTGTGCTTCATAATGCATTACACATTTTCAGTAGGAGACAGGCAGGCCAGTTTAGCGCCTCCACTTTTTTACTCTGAAGCCATGCTGTTGTAACATGTGCAGAATCTGGCTTGACATTGTCTTGCTGAAATAAGCAGGGACGTCCCTGAAAAAGACATCGCCTGGATGCATCATGTGTTGCTTCGTACCTGTGTGTAACTTTCAGCATTAATGGAGCCGTCCCGTATTAACCCTTAGGTTAATACGGGGACGGCCTTGGGCTGAGGTGCCCTTGAGCGAGGCACCTAACTCCCAACTGCTTCCTGGGGCACTGTTAGCATGGCTGCCCACTGCTCTGGGTATGTGTGTGTGCTCACGTGTGTGTGTATGTGTGTATTCACTGCTTCAGATGGGTTAAATGCAGAAAGGAATTTCACAAGCATGTGATGAATAAAGTTCTTCTTCTTCTTCACAGATGTGCAAGTTACACATATCATGGACACTAGCACACCCCCATACCATCACAGACACTGACTTTTGAACTTTGTGCTGGTTGGTATCTGGACGATGTTTTTCTTCTTTAGCCCGGAGGACACAACATCACACTTTCCACTTTGCATCAGTCCATCTCAGATGAGCTAAGGCCCAGAGAATTTGGAGGGGTTTATGGATGTTGTTGATATTTGGTTTTTCACTTTGCATAGGAGATGCAGTGACAAACTGTGTTTACCAAAGTGTTCCCAAGTCTATGTCATAATGTCCTTTATATAATCTTGTCAGTTTTTAATGTAGTGCTGCCTGAGGGATCGAAGGTCGCGGGTGTTCAAATTGGTTTTCGGCTCTTTATGTGTCGAGATTTCTCTGGATTCTCTAACTCTTTTGATGATATTATAGATTGTTGATGATGAAATCCCCAAATTCCTTGCAGTTGTACATTGAGAAATGTTCTTAAGCTGGTAGACTATTTGCTCATGCAGTTTTTCACAAAGTGATGAACCTTCACCCCATCCTTCCTTGTGAACCCTTGTGTAATTGAGTCCTTCCAATTACCAATGAACCTGTTTACCTGTCAAATGTTCCCCCACTTGTGTGGGTTTTTTTTTTTTTTTGAGCATTCCACAACTTTCCCAGTCTTTTGTTGTCCCAATTTTTTTTTGGAACGTGTTGCAGACATCAAATTCAGGATGAGTGTATATTTAGAAAACAATTATAAAGTTGATCAGTTTGAAAATTAAATCTCTTGTCTTTGTATTGTATCCAATTGAATATATATCGAGAAGGATTTGCAAATAATTTTTATTTACATTTTACACAGCGCTCCAATTTTTATGGCATCAGTGCTATACACCTATAAGTACATCTACACAGTACCTGGTTCATTCTCATCTCATCTCCTCTAGCCGCTTTATCCTGTTCTACAGGGTTGCAGGCAAGCTGGAGCCTATCCCAGCTGACTACGGGCGAAAGGCAGGGTACACCCTGGACAAGTCGCCAGGTCATCACAGGGCTGACACATAGACACAGACAATCATTCACACTCACATTCACACCTATGGTCAATTTAGAGTTACCAGTTAACCTAACCTGCATGTCTTTGGACTGTGGGGGAAACCAGAGCACCCGGAGGAAACACACGGGGAGAACATGCAAACTCCGCACAGAAAGGCCCTCGCCAGCCACAGGGCTCGAACCCGGACCTTCTTGCTATGAGGCGACAGTGCTAACCACTATACCACCATGCCACCCACAGCAGATCTGTTCCACATATTTGTTTTGGCATAGGTTTCGCACCAGCTGCCCTTCCTGACGCAACCTTCCCCAATCTGTCCAGACTTGGGACCAGCACTAAGGTTGGATTGCAGTGGCTTGTGTAACCCCAGTGGCTGGGTATTTTTACCTAATCTACATGTCTTTGAACTGTAGGAGGAAACCAGAGCACCCGGAGGAAACCCACACGGACATGGGGAAAAATGAAACTCCACACAGAAAGGTCCCCATTTGTTTTGAGTTTCAAAAACAGAACCTTCTTGCTGTGAGGCAACAGTGTTAACCACTACACCACTATCTGTAATCCAAATTATACTCTGTTAATTAAATATGCATTAAAGAAATTTTCAAAAATCTGTAAATGAAATGTTTTGGTGTAAAAATAACTGGATTGTTTAACATGCATTGTAGTGAACAAACTGTACTCTTTGCAAAAGTTATATATTTACTACAGTAAATGGATGTCAAGCAATAAACAGAAAATCTGTTCCAGAAAAGAAAAAGCAAGCTTCCAGTGATTAAAAAAAAATGTTCAAATGTAATCAGACCTGGTATTTAGTGCATAAATAAATGAATAAATACATTGGCTGAACAACCTATGCTGTAAACTCTAATTAGTTAAACTAAATAGTTAAAGACATGATCATCATAAAAAAGCTAAATGTAGAAGGAAATGTATGTCATACTAAGAAATGCTTATTTATTTCTTAATACAACATAGAATTCCTATCCCATGTCACGTAATTTTTTAGGCATGCTTTTTAATAAATAAATAAATAAATAAATAAATAAATAAATTTAATGTTTAAAATTTACATTGAATTTGCTCTCTGTCTCTCAAGCATGTACAAATGGTTGATGATAATTGGCTCGATCTATATCATGTACTATAACGTATATTGTAATATTATTCATATTTGTCTCAGTGTAATAAACACCTTATTAACATCTATTCTTGATTCCTTGGTATCAATGCTGCAGGATTTTAAAAACTTTTCATCCCTTTTTAAAGGCCTGTACAAGTCTCATGAACACAACTCATCATCTAGTCCCTTGTAAGAGTATGCTGCAACAAGATACCACTTCCTTACTCTTTTTTCTTCTCTCTTTTTAGTTTCCCGCCTTGTTTGAGGAAGTTACAAAGAGAGACAGATTCGTTTGAGAACTCAGAAATACAGCTTCTTAGCTTCACAGTCACAACTTCAGAATTTCCATCTCTCAAGCGTGTGAAAATGGCAGCTATTGTCACATAACGCGCTGATTGTAATGCCATGTAAGATTTTCAAGTTGGCATTTTTAACAATTGCAACTTACAGGTGTCTCAGTTACAGCAGAACAGGATGACAATAACAGAAACAGGTTCCTGTTCTTTTATAACCTACAGTCTTTCACGCATGATGTTCAAGTCATAAACATCTGCCGTGATTAATAAGTCACTGTGTGATACTGTCAGTGAAATTTGCGATTAAAAATAGGAGCTAAAAATATACCGTGAGTGGACTTCTGCTAAAGAAGGAAATATGTAAAGAATAAAACACAGCAGGTTACAGGAAAATAACTATCGCGTGTTTATGCTGTGATGAGGCCCGACATTGATTAGTTTCAAAAACACAGTTGTAACACAGTTGAATCCACAATCAACAAGCAATTTGCCTTTGATGACCTTTTTTATTAAACAGCAACATGATACCCTTTTTATGTTTACAGTAATAATGAAACAAGTTACTTCCTGTTCTCATGTACATTATATCAGCTATACAATTGTTTCCTTACCAGCCTCTCTCTCTCTCTCTCTTTTCTCTCTCTCTTGAAGTTTTGAAGACTTTTCCATGTTTACAACTTAAAAGTGCATCTTTTTCCTTTGATGGTTACAAAGCACTGATGCTGGAGACTCCTTCCAACAAGCAAATATGGGTGTAATAGTCATGTGTCCATATACTTTTGATGATATAGTATACACTAGGATAGTAATATCATCAAAACTTTACTTGATGGTTACAAGACTTTTCAAACATCTAATTTAAAAAAAAAAAAAGCCTATCACTGTGTGTGAATATACAGGTTTATTGGTTTATTCACACCATTAATTTTTCCAAGAAATATAATTAGGTTTTTTTGTTTTACTATAATTTATCCCCTCCAGCTGGGTCAAAAAATATTTGGTGTTAACATTACCTAGCTAGGTTGGCATTTCAAAATAGATCGCTATCAGAAAGAGCTCTCTGAGTCATGTTAGCTCACTGATGACAAGATGAGAACTTTTTAAATGGAAGATGTTTTGCTTTTTCATCTTGCACATGGAAAATGTAACAGTCATGCTGATGGACAACACATTTTTTAATACTTATAAGACTTTTACAAGACTGATTACATGCCCCATGTCACCAGGAACAAAAGCGGGGGAAGCCATGGCCTAATGGCTAGCAAAGCAGCTTTGGGACCAAATGGTTGCTGGTTTGATTCCCTGGACCAGCAGGAATGGCTGAAGTGCCCCTGAGCAATGCAGCTCCCTAGGCTGTGCTGGGTATGTTGTATATCTTGTTAAGAAAATGCTGTGTGTATACATGCATTTATTTCTTTATATGCATGTGACATTAGAAACACTACTAAGTGCAATAAGGGCCATAATAAAAAAAAATTCATGAAAATAAACAAATAAATAACTATTGGCAGTTATTGAACTTTTGTTTTTTATTAACTATAAATTATTATTATTATTATTATTATTATTATTATTATTAGTATTATTATTATTATTACTTTGTGGACTGTTCACCCACACAGTGAAGAAGTGAAGAGGTAAAAAGAAAAAAACAGAATCAAAAGTCATCTTTTAAATGACAGTTCTGTAACAACAAGTTGTTTGTGCTTCATGACACCCTTCATGAGAGCAATCTCATACACTGCTGCATGGGAACTTTACCATGTGTCATTAGAATTATAATTGGCATTAGGTTTGTGGTCAGATGAAACTAAAATCAAAGTGTTTTGCTCACACACACCATCAGCATGCCTGACAATGAAAAGGAGACAGCAAACAAACCTGATAACGCCCTGAAAAATATGGAGGTGGATCAGTGATGTTTTCAGGCTGTTTTCTTTTGTCTGACAAAGCATATAGCTTTGACCACTTTTGCAGGAGTTGCTCCCAGCCATTGGTTTAGATACGTGGATGATACCTGGGTTAAAATCAAAATCCAGGAGGTGGAAGCTTTCTCGAAACACATCAATGCAGTGGATAGCAACATCAACTTCACTCGGGAGGATGTCAGTGGGAATAATCTAGCCTTCTTGGATTGTGATGTACACATTAGACAAGACAGAAGCCTTAGTATCGAGGTCTACTGGAAACCCACACACACAGACCAGTACCTACTTTTCGACTCTCACCACCCACTGGAACATAAATTGGGGGTCATTAGGACCTTGCAACACAGGGCTCAGAACATTCCTACAACATTAGAGGGAAAAGAGAAGGAGCAGAATCATATCAAGAAAGCACTTCAGAATTGCGGTTATCCCAACTGGGCTTTCCTAAAGAGCATAAAAAGGAACATAACTGACAAGGATGATAACAGGATCAAACGCAAGAACATTGTCATTCCCTACATTTCTGGTCTATCTGAGAAACTCAGGAGGATCTTCTACAAACATAACATTCCGGTACATTTCAGACCCAGTAACACCCCGAAGCAGAAACTGGTCCACCCTAAGGACAGAATACCCAGACACAAACAGGACAACGTAGTGTATGCAATTCAGTGCAGTGAGGATTGCATGGATGCGTATATTGGGGAGACAAAACAACCGCTATACAGGCGCTTGGCCCCACACAGGAGAGCCAGCTCCTCAGGCCAGGACTCGGCTGTCTACATTCATCTTAACAACAAAGGACACTCATTTCAGGATTGTAACGTACGCATTTTAGCCAGAGAGGATCGTTGGTATGAGCGAGGAGTTAAAGAAGCCATTTTTGTCAACCTGGAACGGCCATCACTGAACAGAGGTGGGGGTCTAAGACATCATTTGTCAACCATCTACAAGGCAGTCTTGGACACTCTTCCCAGATGGCTGGGTGTACGCCAGGACCCAGCTGTTTTCGGTGACTCACAGGAGGACAGAGAGAGTCAGATTGCCATTGATCACCCTAACGGGCAATCCTTTGATCACCCTAATGACTCGCCGTTCACACCCAGCCTCCAGTGACCCATACCAACATGATGCCTCAATGACACCTTAGATGAGCTGGTCATCAGAATTCTGATTCTGATCCAGGAGAGGATAAATATCTGATACTCCCTATTAGTCAGACAGAACTGAGGAAGCCTTTTGGACGAGAGGTGAAATGTTTTCAAGAATCTTCAAGCAAGTCCAGTTGCCCATTTCTACCACCCACAGTTTTCTTTTGTCTGGTGGTTCATGGACACTTATTAATGATTAATGGCATCAGAATATTAGTACCAGAATATTTCAAAGCCTGGTTGCCTCTGCGAGGAGGGTCAGATTTTGTCTTGGCTTTGAACAAGACAAACGTACTTGCACAAGAAACGGTTGAAAAAACAAACAAAAATCTGTCAGACTTCAGAGTGGAAGCTGTGGAGAAGTTTACACTCACCGGCCACTTTAATAGGAACTTGTTCTTGATTCTAAGATTCCTGTTCTTGGCTGGAGGAGTGGAACCCAATGTGTTCTTCTGTTCTGCTGTTGCATGCTGAGATGCTTTTCTACTCACCACGGTTGTAAAGAATGATATGAGTTGCTATATCCTTCCTGGCAGCTCGAACTGCTCAATCTGGCCATTTTCCTCTGACCTCTCTTATCCACAAGGCGTTTGTTTCCACCCACAGAGCTGTCTCTCACTCAGTGTGTGGGGGTTTTTTGTCGACACCCATCCACCTGCTGTCTGTTTGAAGCAGTTCTCTAATCAGCCGATCCCTTGATTGACAGCAGCACGATGCATCAAATCATACAGATACAAATCAAGAGCTTCAGTTAATGTTCACAATGTTCAAACATCAGAATGGGAAAACTTGTGATCTCACAGTGAAGTGAGATTTTCTTTCACTGTGACATGGGTGTTGGTTTGAGCCAGATGGACTGGTTTGAGTATTTCAGAAACTGCTGATCTCCTGGGGTTTTCATGCACAAATAACAGTCTCTAGAGTTTACACAGACAGAATGGTGTGAAAAACAAAAAACATTGAGTTGAGTGAGTGAGCGACAGTTCTGTGGGTGGACATAAACGCCTTGTTGTGAAGAGAGATCAGAAGAAAATGGACAGATTGGCTCGAGCTTTTTTGTCAGGAAGGATATAGTAACTCATATCATCACACTTTACAGCCATGGTGAGCAGAAAAGCATCTCAGCATGCAACAGCAGAACAGAAGACCACATTGGGTTCCACTCCTGCAGCCAAGAACAGAGATTTTAGAATAAAGAACAGTTTCCTATTAAAGTGGCCGGTGAGTGTAAGTTGCATGTAAATGTCTTTTTCTGTGAAACTGAGTCTGAGCATTTGGAAGACAACAGATAAAGACTGGGCTGTTTTAGAAAGCCAGGAGATGTTCGTTTCACTGCCTGGTTGTTAGGACAGAGCCAGCTCCTGTTATGGGGAAGCCATGGCCTAAAGGTTAGAGAACCAGTTTTGGACCAAAAGATCACTGGTTTGATTCCATGGACCAACAGGAATGGCTGAATTGCCCTTGAGCAAGGCACCTAACCCCCAGGCTGCCTGCTGTGGATATGTCAGGGTCTTGTTGTACATTGCTCTGGATAAGAGCATCTGTGACATGCCTGTAATGTAATATATATGTTTCCTTCCTGTTACTTCCTGAAAAGTTGGATTACATGGCCAAAAGTATACAGTTCTTCCACAAATTGTTGCCACAAAGATGGAAGCTCAGGAAGCACAAAGCAAGCTCCATGAAGACATGGTGTGTTAAGGTTGGACTAGAAGAACTCGAGTGTCCTGTACAGAGCCCTGACTGAACTCAATCTCACCAGACACCTTTGGAATGAACTGGAACTTCTGACTGGAACTTCTAACTGAACGCCAGACTGCCTCATCCCGCATCAGTGTCTGAGCTTAATAATGCCCTTGTAGCTGAATGAACACAAATCCTCACACCCATGCCCCAAAATCAAGTGGAAGGACTTCACTGAAGGATGGAGGAAAGAGGGAACCGGATCTGGAATGGGATGTTCAACAAGTACATATGGGTGAGAGGACTGACTTATCATGGTTTCTAATGCTACAGGATCAACTGCAACAACTACAGAGGTATCTCCCTACTGAGCATAGTAGGCAAAGACTTTACTCGCGTACTGCTGATCCGGCTTCAAAAGCTCTGCAGATCATGTCTACCCCGAGTCACAGTGTGGCTTCCATGCCCAGAGGTCAACAGTTGACATGATCTTCTCCCTGCGTCAGCTCCAGGAAAAGTGTCATGAACAGAAGATGTCGCTCTATGTTGCCTTCATAGACCTCACCAAAGCCTTTGACCTAGTCAGCAGAGAGGGCCTCTTTCAGATACTGCCCAAGATAAGCTGCCCACCAAAGCTGCTGAGCATCAAATCAAATCAAGTACAGCGCTTTTAACAATAAACATTGTCGCAAAGCAGCTTTACAGAATTTGAACGACTTAAAACATGAGCTAATTTTATCCCTAATCTATCCCCAATGAGCAAGCCTGTGGCGACGGTGGCAAGGAAAAACTCCCTCAGACGACATGAGGAAGAAACCTCGAGAGGAACCAGACTCAAAAGGGAACCCATCCTCATTTGGGCAACAACAGACAGCCTGACTATAATATTAACAGTTTTAACAGGTATAACCCTCAACTGTCCTCATGGGGCTGTCCTTCACAGGAGTGGGGCGATAAAACTCAGACCAGACACAGGGCACCAGGATGGATCAAGCAGGTCCGAGGGGCAGAAGAGGCCAGCATCTCAATCCCAGGATCAACATGTAACTCAGAGGGACAGATGGGGGGGGGGGGGGGGGGGGGAGAGAGAGAGAAAGAAAACACGTTGTTAGGTATGCCCTAAAAATGACAAGTATTAAATCTGTGTGGTAGGCTCGCAGAGACGAGAGTCTTTACATCAGGCATAACACACAATGGCATGTTAATATGGTAAAAAATATATCATGACCTGCTCTGGCTGGATGCTTGATTGGGTGATGGGAGCACACTCCTCAGCAATGATGAGATGCAGATGGGACCCTTAGGCCTGGCCAAGACAATTCAGTTACATTTCACCGGGTCTGGGACATGCGACAGAATGTCTGACGGCCGATTCCCTGCAGGCTACGATAGCCAGTCGAGGTCCCCACCGTCTCCACCAAAAGATTTCCTGTTGACTCCATGTAACTCAGAGGGACAGATTTGGGGTGGGGGGGAGAGAAAGAAAACACAGGTGGTTAGGTATGCCCAATGTCACCTGAATAAGTAGGAACAGTATACATATTGCACCGAGTACAAGCAGGGACTCCGGCAACTAACTATGACAGCATAACTAAAAGGAGAGAGCCAGAAGGTAACACAGGCATGAGGGAGCCCCGGGACATAAAGCAGCCAGCCACTACACCGTCAACAAACTCGAGTGAGCAAGCGAGTGGGGACTGACAGCATCCATACATCCCAGTTTACCAAAACACTCTATGTCTGAGGACCCTCCAGATCTACTCCTTTACCTCATAAACACCATTAACAAAAGGCTTGACTAAACAGATATGTTTTCAGCCTAGACTTAAATGCTGAGACTGTGTCTGATTCCCGAACATTACTTGGAAGGCTGTTCCATAACAGTGGGGCTTTGTAAGAAAAGGCTCTGCCCCCTGATGTAGCCTTCACTATACGAGGTACCAGCAGATAGCCTGCACCTTTTGATCTAAGTAGGCGTGGCGGGTCATAGAGGAGCAGAAGTTCACTCAGGTACTGTGGTGCGAGACCATTTAGTGCTTTAAAGGTCAATAGTAGTATTTTATAATCAATACGAAATTTGATTGGGAGCCAATGCAGTGTGGATAAGACAGGCGTGATGTGGTCATATTTTCTAGTTCTAGTAAGGACTCTTGCTGCGGCATTTTGAACTAACTGGAGCTTGTTTATGCACTTATTGGAACATCCAGACAGTAAGGCATTACAATAATCCAGCCTGGAGGTAATGAAAGCATGGACTAGTTTTTCTGCATCATGCAATGACATTAAATTTCTTATCTTTGCAATATTTCTGAGATGAAAGAAAACTATCCGGGTGATGTTATCAATGTGAGTTTCGAATGAAAGACTGGGGTCAATAATCACTCCGAGGTCTTTTACTGCTGCACGTGAAGAAACAGAAAGGCCATCCAGAGTTACTGTGTAATCAGAAAACTTACTTCTAGCTGTATGTGGTCCTAGCACAAGTACTTCAGTCTTGTCAGAGTTAAGCAGAAGGAAATTTATAAGCATCCAGTGTCTAATGTCCTTAACACATTCCTCAATTCTATTAAGCTGGTGTCTCTCATCAGGTTTTGCAGAGACATACAACTGTGTCATCAGCATAACAGTGGAAACTAATACAATGTTTACGAATAATATCGCCCAGAGGTAACATATATAGAGAAAAAAGCAGTGGACCCAAGACAGAACCTTGTGGAACACCAAACTTTACCTCGGTACGTCTAGAAATATCACCATTTATATCAACATACTGATAACGATCAGTTAGATAAGACCTGAGCCAGGAGAGGGCCATTCCCTTAACTCCCACAACATTTTCTAGTCTATCCAGAAGAATGGAATGATCAATGGTATCAAATGCTGCACTAAGGTCAAGCAACACAAGTAGCGAGACACAGCCCTGATCAGACGCCAACAGTAGGTCGTTTACTACTTTAACCAGTGCTGTCTCTGTGCTATGATGAGGTCTAAATCCTGACTGATACATTTCATGGATGTTATTCCTATGTAAATATGAGCATAACTGCTGTGCCACAGCTTTTTCAAGGATCTTGGAGATAAAGGGGAGGTTTGATATTGGCCGATAATTGGACAGCTGACAGGGATCAAGGTCAGGTTTTTTAATCAGGGGTTTGATAACTGCTAGTTTAAAGGATTTGGGTACATAGCCAATCATAAGAGAATAATTTATTATTTTTAGAAGCGGTTCAATTACTCCAGGCATTATCTGTTTGAATAGATGTGTCGGTAAGGGATCTAGTACGCAAGTTGAGGCTTTTGATGTAGAGATTAATGAAAGTAATTCAGTTTCTTTTAGGGGAGTAAAACATTCTAACTGATGATCTGATACAGTTATATTGTTAACTACAAGGTCACTTTCATTGTCTAACCTTAAATTAGTAGTTTGAATTTTTTGTCGGATATTCTCAATTTTGTCATTAAAAAAATTCATGAAGTCGTTGCTACTACATACTGCAGGTGTGCATGTGTTGATAGTGGACTTATTCCTGGTTAATTTTGCTACAGTATTAAATAGGAATCTAGGATTATTTTTGTTATCTTCTATTAGGGAGGAGAAATATGTTGATCTCGCAGCACTAAGAGCTTTTCTATACTTCAGGAAGCTCTCCTTCCAAGCTAATTTGAACACTACCAATTTTGTTTGACACCATTTACGTTCCAATTTTCGAGTGGTCTGTTTTAATGTGCGAGTGTCATCATTATACCAGGGTGCTAATTTTTTGTCTCTGACCATTTTCCTTTTTAGAGGAGCTACATTATCTAAAGTATGGCGGAATGTTGACTCTAAGCATTCAGTTGCCTGATCAAGTTCTGCAGGGGCTGACAGTGACCCAATCAAAGTTGACAGCTCTGGGAGATCATTTATAAAGCTCTGTGCAGTAGTTGACGTGAAAGTACGTTTAATACAGTAGCGTGGTGAGGTGCATATATTATTACTCAGACATATTTTGAATGAGATGAGACAATGATCTGAGATAACTTCAGACTGTGGAAGTATGACTATATTGTCTACGTTTAATCTGAATGTTAGTATTAGATCAAGGGTGTGACCACCATTATGGGTCGGTCCTATGACATTCTGCTTAATCCCGACTGAATCTAAGATGGACACAAACGCTGTTTTTAAAGGGTCTTCTGGGTTATCGAAGTGAATATTAAAATCTCCGACAACTAAAGCTTTGTCTAAGGAAATAACCAAATCTGAGATAAAATCTGCAAATTCAGAAAGAAACTCAGAATATGGCCCCGGGGGCCTGTAAATAATAAGCAATGGAATTAACTGGGTAGACTTATTTTTCGAGGCTACATACATTATATGAGTATGAAGAACTTCAAATGTATTAAATTTATAACCAGGTTTGTGTGTTACACCTAGATAATCATTATAAATAACCGCGACGCCTCCTCCTCTGCCAGTTAGACGAGGCTGGTGTATATAACTGTATCCAGGAAGACTCGCTTCATTTAATGCTATATATTCATTTGGCTTAATCCATGTTTCTGTTAAACACAGTACATTAAACTCCTGATCAGTAATGAGTTCATTAACCATTAGCGCTTTAGATGTAAGAGATCTAATATTTAATAGCCCCACCTTTAGATCAAAGGTGCTGGCAGCAGCTGTACAGTCAGTCTGATCTAATTTTATATTGATTAGGTTACTGGAACAAACTCTCTGAAAATTTCTACCTTTTTGTTGAGCTCGGGGAACAGACACAGTCTCGATGTAGTGGGCCCTGAGTGACAACTCTGTGCAGCTAGCAGACAGTCGGTTTAGCCTGTTCGTCTGCTCCCTGGCCTTGGCTCTGGATTGTCAGAAATTAACTAGGCCTGTTCTGAGACTATGACCTGTGCTGCAGGAAATGAGAGCAGCACCTTCCCGAGTGGGATGGATACCGTCCCGCCCTAACAGGCCAGCAGTGCCCTCAAAATTAGCCCAATTATCTATAAAGCCCACACTGTTTTCAGAACACCACCTGGACAGCCAGCAGTTCAGCGACCATAACCTGCTGTAAGCTACATCGCCACGCCGCATTGGGATGGGGCCAGAGCATACTACAGCATCGGACATCGCCTTCGCTAATTTAAACACCTCTACAAAGTTACTCTTAGTAACCTCAGACTGACGAAGGCGTATATCATTAGCTCCTGCATGGATAACTATCTTTGAGAACCTGTGCTTGCCTAGGACCCTAAGATTACCTGCTATGTCCGGCGCCCTGGCTCCCGGTATACACCTGACTAAAGCTGCTGGTGCCCCTAAAGGCTGAGCTAATTTCACGTGCCGTATGATAGAGTCCCCAATAACCAGAGCTCTTTCAGGTTTCTCAGTGGGTGCATCACTAAGGAGAGCAAACCTGTTCGGCACGTGACGCGGAGAGGAGTGGTGCTCCCGTGGGCGAGCCTCAGCGGTAGCTTTGGCTCTACGCTTATGCCGCCGAGCCGTCACCCATTCGCCCCGCTGTAAGGGCTCTAATGCCGGAGTTGGGGGATTGCTAACTCCACCTAGGGCGTCCAGACTTTCCCTAACAGAAACTACACTGTTCTCACGCTCACTAACCTGCTCTAAAGCCTGGACACGCGCTTCTAGCACTGAAATCTTCTCCGTCAGAGAGCTAACTAATCTGCACTTATCACAAGTAAAGCTAATAGAGCTATCGCTAGTGACGGAGGAAGAATGACTAAACATCCTGCACTCAGCACACTGAACAGGCTGAAGGTGTGCCATGATGAAAAGATTCACGTACCTTAAATGAAGATCTGTTGATATTAAAGCAGATCAGATGGCCTCCGCTTGTGGACTTTACACAGGAGGAGAGAAAAAGAAAGCTTCCGGTCTCGGCGTTCTTCCGAAAAAAGAAAGAGAAAAAAACGGGAAAAAAAACGGAAAAAGGAAAGCGAAAGTGAAAAGTACAAAAATGAAAGCGACAGTATAATAAAAATGAAGAGGATACTGGAAATTTATTTATAGAAAAAAAGTTAAAAAAGGATTAGTAATTAACGCCGGCACTCGCGGGAAAAAGGACTCGGCGCGAACAACTCCACATGAGCATGACTGTCTCATTCCATGACAATATAAAGGGGACCATGCAGTTCAACGGCAACTGCTCTGAGAGTTTTGACATATGCAGTGGATTTAAGCAAGGCTGCGTTCTAGCTCTGACACTTTTCAGAATCTTCTTTGCCATGCTCTTACGCCATGCCTTTGGCACAGCGACAGAAGGCATCTTCCTTTGTACCAGGTCCAATGGAAAACTCTTTAACCTGGCCAGGTTGAGAGCCAAGACCAAAGTGGGAGAAACCCTCATTAGAGACATGCTGTTTGCTGATGATGCCGCAGTGGCAACCCACACACAGGAGCAGCTTCAGGCACTTATGTCATGGTTCTTCCAGGCATGCGAGGACTTTGGCCTCACCATCAGCCTGACAAATGTGATGGGTCAAGATGTTGCAGCCCCACCTTACATCTCCACCGATGACTATGAACTAGAAGTCATCCATCAGTTCACTTACCTGGGCTCCACCATCACAGACAATTTGTCTTTGGATGAAGAGGTCAACACGCGCATTGGAAAGGCAGCAACAACTCTTGCCCGCCTCACCGATTGTGTCTGGGAGAACCCTAAGCTGTCCACAAAGACCAAGATGGTGGTATACAATGCCTGTGTCTTCAGTACACTACTATATGGCAGTGGACATAGACATGGACCACATATGCCAAGCAGGAGAAGAAACTGAACTCCTTTCACCTATGCTGCCTTCATCGCATCTTGAACATCAGTTGGCAAGATAAGGTGCCAAACACCGAGGTCCTGTCTCAAGCTGGTCTCCCAAGCATGGTTACCCTCCTCAGGCAATGCCGCCTGCATTGGCTGGGTCATGTACGGTGCATGGAGGATGGTCGTATACCAAAGGACATCTTCTATGGTGAACTTTACAGCCTCTACGGCTGGCAAAAGGAACATTAGCCGCCCCCAACTGCAATACAAGGATGTCTGCAAGAGGGACCTGAAGGCTTTGGACATTGACATAAAATCCTGGAAAGAGCTGGCGGCTGACCACAGCGATTGGAGTGGTGCAGTGAAACAGCAAACTACACTCGGTGAAGAAAAGCTCGCTAATGCTGCTAAGGACAAGCGGGCCCAAAGGAAAGAAAGGCGTATGACCCCCACGCACCAATGCCACCTTTGTCTGTGACATCTGCAACCGTGCCTGCCAGTCCAGGATCGGGCTCTTCATCCACCACTGAAGATGCTCCAACAGCAACTAATGAGATGTGCCCATCGTCAACTACAACTGAAGGAGGCCTCCACGATCTAAAGAGCATTGAACAATATGATAATCCAATGTTAAGTTAATTTGTCGGTTAAGTGCAGTACGTTTGTCCTGCGTGCTGTTGGAAATAGGGATTCCTCAAGGGTTCTTTGGATACTGTAGTTAAGGGTTCTGGGCTTCCTTAGAACTTAGAAACATCTCTGAAAGAGAAACCTTCTCTTTGAAGGTTCTACAGAGAATGTTTACACCATCCCCTGTTTGTTAGACGAACCTTTTTTTTTTTTTGTAAGAATGCACAGTTAGCAGCGTGTTTTAAATAATGTTCTACCTGATTTTACAACCTGGAATGAATCAAAACATTAGTAAAGCTGAGATAGATAGATAGATAGATAGATAGATAGATAGATAGATAGATAGATAGATAGATAGATAGATAGATAGATAGATAGATAGATAGATACTGTCTACTCCTTTTAATATCTAGTGGAACTGAAATACAATAACATACAGTATCAAGGAAATCAGCTCAACAAAATACAATTAAACGCCCTTCCGTTCTGATGACAAACACCATCAGTGTCATGTTCAAAAGCCAGTCGTGATGTGTTCCTTGAAGCAAATCAACCTCACATATGTGTCAAAAGCTCCTCCTGCCCACACTGTGCGAGAGTGTAGGCTGCACTGTCGTGCTTGCTTCAACAAACTGCTTTCATTCTCCAGAATGCAAAAAGTAGCAGGAAATGATTACAGAGAGCTCTACACTGGTGCGATGAGAAGAAACAAGTACCATGATAGTAGACATGGCATAGCTTTGTAGATGCAAGTTCCTCTTCGAGGGAGCAGGTGTTGTATTCATCAACAGCAATGCATCTCTCTCTCTCTCTCTCTCTCTCTCACACACACACACACACACACACACACACACACACACACACACACACACATATACTACATATAGAGACACAAAGACACATTGTAGCTCATATGATGCCCTTTCAAGATTATATCTACCCTCATCAGCCACAAACTTGTTCTTGATTATAAGATTCCTGTTGTTGGCTGCAGGAATGGAACCCAGTGTGTTCTCCTGTTTTCTGTTGCATGCTGAGATGCTTTTTTGCTCACCACGGTTATAAAGAGTGATTATATGAGTCACTATATCCTTCCTGGCAAAAAAGCTCGAACCAATCTGTCCATTTTCCTTTGACCTCTCTTATCAACAAGGCGTTCGTTTCCACCCACAGAACTGTCACTCACTTACTCAACTCAGTGTTGTTGTTGTTTTTTGTTTTTCGCACCATTCTGTCTGTGTAAACTCTAGAGACTGTTATTTGTATGTGAAAACCCCAGGAGATAAGCAGGTTCTGAAATACTCAAACCAGTCCCATCTGGCTCAAACCGACACCCATACCACAGTGAAAGAAAGTCACACTTCACTGTGAGATCACAATTTTTCCCATTCTGATGTTTGAACATTGTGAACATTAACTGAAGCTCTTGATTTGTATCTGTATGAATTGATGCATCGTGCTTCTGTCAATCGGTACCATGGGATCGGCTGATTAGAGAACTTCATCAAACAGACAGCAGGTGGATGGATGGATTGATGGATGCTCCTAATAAAGTGGCCAGTGAGGGTATATGTGTATGACTGGATACATGAAATGAAAATGCTAGACTATTATTTCATACCGATCCGCAACTTTATTAATTGCTTAAAGAAATTTGTTAAAGCGTTTACAGTGTGTATGTGACATCCACTATATTTTACATCTTCACTTACTTTAATCTGTGCTCTGTTTTTTCCCCCACCCACTTTCCTTATATAGTCTGCATTTCCTGTTTTTGGTTCCTTGTCGTCATGCTAGTTAATTAACATCACCTTTAACCCTTATTAGTCTGTGAATTTAATTTCCCTGGTTGTTTACCAAAGTAGTGTATGTGTACCTGCTTGAATCCTGAGTTTTGTGCTTTTCATTTTACACCTTTTTGACCCCAGCCATGGATTTATTAAGATTTCCTAATCATCATAAACTTTCGGAGCTGCCCATGTGCATGTTAGAGAATAGCTCAGCACTTTCGGATACAGAGACACATCACGGATGGGGTGGATAGGGGCAAAAGCAGCATGTGACTTATCAGATTAGCTTGGTTTATCATCTGATGCTCTAAAAGCCGTAATACACCTCCAAGCTTTGCAAAACCAACTACAACCACCAGAAAAGAAAAAAAAAAGTCAGGCTCAGCCCAGTGGGTTGTCCCATGCTTCTCAGTCAATGGAATTTCCCTAGTCATGCCCACTGAGAACATCTGCCATATGACAGCTATGTTCGCAATCATCACACATCCTTATTTCAGTGATTACACTCACGCAGGTCTAGCTTAGCATGAATCACAGAAATAGACCTGCACATTAAATGGGCAAATAGGACTGGATCTGGAAAAGGGTGCGTTTCTTTGTTGATTCATGGATTCTTTTTTTTTTTTTGGTAAAGGTATTAGCCTCTACATGCAAGCATTTGGTCTTTCCAGGCTTCCATGCTCCAGAAGGTGCTTGGATATGGTATTTCAGCCACTGGTCTTAGCCATTCTTCTGTCTGAGCCATTGTCTCTCCAGAACCTGCTCCTCAGCCTCAGCCTCAGCCAGCCTGTGCCAAGGAGGCCATCATCAGATCAGACTTGTGTCCATATCCATCCATCCATCCATCCATCCATCCATTATCTATAGCCACTTATCCTGTCCTACAGGGTCGCAGGCAAGCTGGATCCTATCCCAGCTGACTATGGGCGAGAGGCAGGGTACACCCTGGACAAGTCACCAGGTCATTGCAGAGCTAACACATAGACACAGACAACCATTCACGCTTACATTCACACCTCCGGTCAATTTAGAGCCACCAATTAGCCTAACCTGCATGCCTTTGGGCTGTGGGGGAAAACGGAGCACCCGAAGGAAACCCACGCAGACACACGGAGGAAACCCACACAGATTTTCACAAAAGTCCTAAAAGTAGATAAAATAACTCAGTTAAACAAATGAGACAAAAATATTATACTTGGTCATTTATTTATTGAGGAAAATGATCCAATATTACATATCTTTGAGTGGCAAAAGTATGTGAACCTCTACAATGAGCAGTTAATTTGAAGGTAAAATTTGAGTCAGATGTTTTCAATCAATGGGATGATGATCAGTTGTGAGTGGGCACCCTGTTTTATTTAAAGAACAGGGATCTATCAAAGTCTGATCTTCACAACACACGTTTTTGGAAGTGTATCATGGCCCGAATGAAGGAGATTTCTGAGGACCTCAGAAAAAGCGTTGTTGAAGCTCATCAGGCTGGAAAAGGTTACAAAACCATCTCTAAAGAGTTTGGACTCCACCAATCCACAGTCAGACATATTGTGTACAAATGGAGGAAATTCAAGACCATTGTTACCCTCCCCAGGAGTGGTCAACCAACAAAGATCACTCCAAGAGCAAGGAGTGTAATAGTCGGCGAGGTCACAAAGGACCCCAGGGTAACTTCTAAGCAGCTGAAGGCCTCTCCCTAATTAATGGCTAATGTTAATGTTCATGAGTCCACCATCAGAAGAATACTGAATAACAATGGTGTGCATGGCAGGATTGCAAGGAGAAAGCCACTGCACTCCAAAAAGAACATTGCTGCTCATCTGCAGTTTGCTAAAGATCACGTTGACAAGCCAGAAGACTACTGGAAAAATGTTTTGTGGATGGATGAGACCAAAATGATGAGACCTGGATGAGACCTGGCTTAAGCAGGGGGGCATGTCTGGCACTGCAGGATTTGAGTCCCTGGCGGCATAGTGTGTTACTGATGGTAGCCTTTGTTACTTTGGTCCCAGCTCTCTGCATGTCATTCACTAGGTCCCCCCGTGTGGTTCTGGGATTTTTGCTCACCATTCTTGTGATCATTTTGACCCCACGGGGTGAGATCTTGCGTGGAGCCCCAGATCGAGGGAGATTATCAGTGGTCTTGTATGTCTTCCATTTTCTAATAATTGCTCCCACAGTTGATTTCTTCACACCAAGCTGCTTACCTATTGCAGATTCAGTCTTCCCAGCCTGGTGCAGGTCTACAATTTTGTTTCTGGTGTCCTTTGACAGCTCTTTGGTCTTGGCCATAATGGAGTTTGGAGTGTGACTGTTTGAGGTTGTGGACAGGTGTCTTTTATACTGATAATGAGTTCAAACAGGTGCCATTAATACAGGTAAAGAGTGGAGGACAGAGGAGCCTCTTAAAGAAGAAGTTGCAGGTCTGTGAGAGCCAGAAATCTTGCTTGTTTGTAGGTGACCAAATACTTATTTTACCAAGGAATTTACCAATTAATTCATTAAAAATCCTACAATGTGATTTCCTGGATTCTTTCCCCCCATTCTGTCTCTCATAGTTGAAGTGTACCTATGATGAAAATTACAGGCCTCTCTCATCTTTTTAAGTGGGATAACTTGCACAATTGGTGGCTGACTAAGTA
The DNA here is from genome assembly GCF_027579695.1 of Neoarius graeffei. Taxonomy (NCBI): domain Eukaryota; kingdom Metazoa; phylum Chordata; class Actinopteri; order Siluriformes; family Ariidae; genus Neoarius; species Neoarius graeffei. Next base: position 66,856,946 of record NC_083583.1, read on the forward strand.
CTTTTTTGCCCAACTGTATATATGTTTTATATATATATATATATATATATATATATATATATATATATATATATATATATATATATGTAAACGTCAAACCCACCTAAATGTTCGAGACGTAATCATACAACAGCGATAAAAAAGAGTAATCTTATGCAATGCACCTTTAAATGTAGCATAAATGGAAAAGACAGCATGAGGCTTTTTTCTGAATGTATGGTGCATCATGAAGAGGAGAATCAGACATTGGCAGCCACGGACTGTTGAGCAGCTGAATTCTTGTTCCAAGCAAGAATGGACGCAAATTCCAATTGCAAAACTGCAGCAATTAGCATCCTCAGATTCCATACGATTATAAAGTGTTATTAAAAGGAAAGATGATGTAAGATGATGGTAATAATGCCTCCATCCCAACTTTTTTTGAGTGTGTTTCAGGCATCAAATTCTAACTTTGTTTATACTTACAAAATACAACTAAGTTGGTCAGTAAAACTATTGAAAATATTTTCGTTGTACGTTTGTCAGTTAAATAAAGGTTCACATGAATTAACAAATCCCAGATTTTTGTTATTGCATTTTGGAAAATATCCCAACTTTCTGGAAACAGGGTTTGTACACAGTCATGGAGAAAAGGAAAGAAAAGGAATAGAAACATCCTAAAATGGACTATTTATTAACATAAAGATTTACACCCAACCCAAGACCAAGGCTTTAGTCACACTACAGCTCATGATGGGTTTGCGAATATTTAGCGATGAAAAATTGGTCGCATCGCAACTAATCATGCAATGCGCAGAGAATGTTTTCTGAGCTTCGCGAGTTGTATGTTGATGTGTCTCCACCTTGTGAATAGCCAAAAACATCGTGAAAAGTTTCAGTACATGCAATGACATTTGCTGGCTATGTTTTCATCGATTTGGGGTTTGGGAATACTTTCGAGGAAGCATTGTCACCATAAGCCTCATTTTCATCAATAACCTATGGCAAAGCATCGCGAGCTGTAGTGTGACCGTAGCTTAATGAAAAGATCCATTTTGTGTATTTTTTGAGTGTAGCGAAGGCTAAGGAACAGTTTATTTCAACACTGAGTTTAAACAGATGTTCCTGCAGCTCCAGGCTTCCAGCAGGCATCATTATGTCTTAAGAGTCACATCTGCCCTAATTCTGTTTCTTGTTACCCTGCATAATCTGTTGTGTTTTCCCTTGACTTTACATACATGGTCATGATGGTTCATTAGTCCCAAGTATTTCTCATTACCCCTTATTACAGTGTGCATTATTCCACCTGTGGGATGTTTCTGGAAGGAAATTATCAGGCAGAAATTTGGACAAACCTACTCTCAAACCTGAAACAAGGTCTTTTATTATTATTATTATTATTATTTAAAAATCTGTTTTTGAATAATAAGTGATGACATTCATACTATACAATTACACCTAGCCATGTGTGGTGGCATTTAAAGAGTCCTTTTTGAATCCAGTGAAAGACACAAATATCTAAAAGCAACGTTATTTCTTAATTTAGTTTAATGAAAAAATTTATACATGTAGTAAATGAGGTATAAAAAAGCATGCCAGTTTTTATTCATAGCCTACGATCTCAAACACTATTTAGAGGCCCTGCCCATACAGCCCTGCCCATTCAGAGACCCCACCCATACAGCCCTGCCCATTCAGAGACCCCGCCCATACAGCCCTGCCCATTCAGAGGCCCCATCCATACAGCCCTGCCCATTCAGAGACCCCATCCATACAACCCTGCCCATTCAGAGGCCCCATCCATACAGCCCTGCCCATTCAGAGGCCCCATCCATACAGCCCTGCCCATTCAGAGGCCCCATCCATACAGCCCTGCCCATTCAGAGGCCCAATCCATACAGCCCTGCCCATTCAGAAACCCTGCCTATATAGCCCTGCCCATACAGCCCTGGCCATTCAGAGACCCCACCCATATAGCCCTGCCTATTCAGAGGCCCTGCCCCTACACAGCTCTGCCCATTCAGAGACACCTACCCATAGAGCCCTGCCCATTCAGAAACCCCACCCATCCAGCCCTGCCCATTCAGAGGCCCCGTCCATACTGCCCCACACATTCAGAGGCCCTGCCCATACAGCCCTGCCCATTCAGAGACCCCATCCATACAGCCCTGACCATTCAGAGGCCCCATCCATACAGCCCTGCCCATTCAGAGGCCCCATCCATACAGCCCTGCCCATTCAGAGACCCCATCCATACAGCCCTGCCCATTCAGAGGCCCCATCCATACAGCCCTGCCCATTCAGAGACCCCATCCATACAGCCCTGCCCATTCAGAGACCCCATCCATACAGCCCTGCCCATTCAGAGGCCCTATCCATACAGCCCTGCCCATTCAGAGGCCCCATCCATACAGCCCTGCCCATTCAGAGACCCCATCCATACAGCCCTGCCCATTCAGAGGCCCCATCCATACAGCCCTGCCCATTCAGAGACCCCATCCATACAGCCCTGCCCATTCAGAGACCCCATCCATACAGCCCTGCCCATTCAGAGGCCCCATCCATACAGCCCTGCCCATTCAGAAACCCTGCCTATATAGCCCTGCCCATACAGCCCTGGCCATTCAGAGACCCCACCCATACAGCCCTGTCCATTCAGAGGCCCTGCCCCTACACAGCCCTGCCCATTCAGAGACCCCACCCATACAGCCCTGCCCATTCAGAAACCCTATCCATACAGCCCTGCCCATTCAGAGACCCCACCCATACAGCCCTGCCCATTCAGTTACCCAACCCATACAGCACTGCCCATTCAGAGGCCCCATCCATACAGCCCTGCCCATTCAGAGGCCCCATCCATACAGCCCTGCTCATTCAGATACCCAACCCATACAGCCCTGCCCATTCAGAGACCTCATCCATACAGCTCCATACAGCCCTGCCCATTCAGAGGCCCCATCCATACAGCCCTGCCCATTCAGAGGCCCCATCCATACAGCCCTGCCCATTCAGAGGCCCCATCCATACAGCCCTGCCCATTCAGAGGCCCCATCCATACAGCCCTGCCCATTCAGATACCCAACCCATACAGCCCTGCCCATTCAGAGACCCCAACCCATACAGCCCTGCCCATTCAGAGGCCCCATCCATACAGCCCTGCCCATTCAGAGACCCCATCCACACGGGCGCAGATAGAGGGGTGGACGGGGGGGGATTCGTCCCACCCAGATTTAAATTCACCTCGTTCGGTCCCCCCCACTTATAGGGAAGAAAAAACATCTATGCTGTCTTTCTTTGCATAAGGCAAACCTCACGGAAAAATCAAAAGACTAATTACCATTCGGTTTATTGAGGTGCACAGCAGTACAGACATAGTTGCAACTGCGCAGACTGCACAGGTTGCGAGCTCGAGCTTGGTTGCTATGGTTACCCACAAGTTTGACAGGCATATCAGGGACAGCGCCTCCTAGTTCAGGACCCCAACACGGCATGATGAAGGGTGCCAAAAGGCAGAAAACGATTGCATTGTTTTTTCAAAAAACAAAACAAAACGACTGTAAGTAAACTGTGCCTTACTTTATCATATCACCTTGCAATTTTTTGATAGTCTGTTCAAAGTAATGTCGTAGTGAAAGTAAAATCGTACGGAGTAGAGATGCCTTTCTGGTAGCCTCCTTCTTTCGGTGGTAACCTGTAGATACAGTGCTCAGAAGGCAGTTTTAATGTTTAATCTGGCGTTTCCTGCCATAATTTCAGCGAGCATATTGTTTCATAAGGAAACTTTGCGAAGAGTTGTTGACTGACTGCCGCTCACGCAACACACAGGCATAGTTAGAAAGTCAGGATGCACTGGTTTACACTTTACACACACACGCGTAGCCCAGCCTCTCGTTGGAATTTAGCGGTTTTAAAACTAGATTTGCAGTTTTGCAATTTCTGTGCGTGATGATAATGTGTAAACTTTGGATTTCCATAGGCTATGTTAAAATGTTATCATTGTCCTGGCCTGCAGGTAGTTCCTGGTGATGGCAGTGAGGGAGGTGAAATAACATGTATACACACTACCGTTCAAAAGTTTGGGGTCACCCAGACAATTTTGTGTTTTCCATGAAAAGTCACACTTTTATTTACCACCATAAGTTGTAAAATGAATAGAAAATATAGTCAAGACATTTTTCTGGCCATTTTGAGCATTTAATCGACCCCACAAATGTGATGCTCCAGAAACTCAATCTGCTCAAAGGAAGGTCAGTTTTATAGCTTCTCTAAAGAGCTAAACTGTTTTCAGCTGTGCTAACATGATTGTACAAGGGTTTTCTAATCATCCATTAGCCTTCTGAGGCAATGAGCAAACACATTGTACCATTAGAACACTGGAGTGATAGTTGCTGGAAATGGGCCTCTATACACCTATGGAGATATTGCACCAAAAACCAGACATTTGCAGCTAGAATAGTCATTTACCACATTAGCAATGTATAGAGTGTATTTCTGATTAGTTTAAAGTGATCGTCATTGAAAAGAACAGTGCTTTTCTTTCAAAAATAAGGAAATTTCAAAGTGACCCCAAACTTTTGAACAGTAGTGTGTATGTATATATATATATATATATATATATATATATATATATATATATATATATATATATACACACACACGCACACACACACACACACACACACACACACATATATATATATATATATATATATATATATATATATATATATATATATATATATATATATATATACACACACATACATAAATATATATATATATATATATATATATATATATATATATATATATATATATATATATACACAAAATGGAATCATTTGCTGACAGCTCAGTCCCCCCCAGTTCAAAAATTCTATCTGCGCCCCTGCCCATCCATACAGCCCTGCCCATTCAGAGACCCCACCCATACAGCCCTGCCCATTCAGAGGCCCCATCCACACAGCCCTGCCCATTCAGAGACCCTGCCCATACAGCCCTGCCCATTCAGAGACCCCATCCATACAGCCCTGCCCATTCAGGGGCCCCGTCCATACAGCCCTGCCCATTCAGAGGCCCCATCCATACAGCAGCCATTCCATGTTTAATATTAGCATTAAGAATATCATTTAATTTCCTAGAAAAAAAAACCCAGACAAATAACATTTATAGCATCTATTATTATCTTATTTATTGTCTGATTTAGGTCAGGATCATCATAAGCTGATCTGCTGCAGCATTCAGACAACTGACGTCTTTATGTCAAAAAGTGGATGTGCTTTTCCCTGACAACCGGACAGCTGTTTACAAACTAAACTGAACAGCGTCGTGTCAGTTCTGCTATGCTGCCGTGCAAAGGCAAACTGCAGTATCTGCATATTGTGTCAGTGACAAAAGACAGTCCAGTAGCGTCACCTATTCACTACTGAACCGCCTTTTGCCACCAACACTATATCCAGATACTGCAGTTTGCCTTTGCATGGCAATATGACACGCAGCTGTCCAACAACCTGATCAAAGCCTGATGTTCACCGTATCACAGTTAGACGATCACGCTTTGTCATCAAGGTTTTAAACGTAACTTTCGTTAAACTTGTCATCTCTGCGCGCACACACACACACACACACACACACACACACACACACACACACACACAGGTAACACAAGCTGAAAAGAAAAAGAAAGAGAAGAAAAAAGGGAAAAGAGCCACTTCTGAAATCTATTTCTGTTTTCCAAAAATAAAGTGGTGGAAAACCCCGACATTTTGTCATTTTTGGCTGCTTATCAAAAAAACACACCACAGGCTCCACCCCCAACACCTAACAACCGACACACACACACACACACACACACCCTTACCCCAACAAAAAAGTCTTAACAAGCTTTATCACTCAGGGCAACAATGCTTTTCCGAAGTTCTACATGAAAACTACTTGCTTGTTTTATCAGTCGGAAGTAAAATGTTCTTCTGAGTTGAAACAACCAAGTAAAAAAAAAAATACAGCTGTGGGAACAGGAATACATTTACAAACACTAACATGGGGAGCTGTTTCGCTTTCCAAGCAGAAGCTCTTATCAAGATAGTTTAATGACAATGAGATGATCTTCATGATCTCCCCTCAGAAACATGCACATCTGTAAACCACACCACTCTATCATGCGTTTTGAGAACGTTGTCCTGTCTTCACGTGCACTTCCTGTATTTTTGAGCATCAGTATCTTTCTGAAAGAAGCCACAAATCTAATACACACACAAACACACACACACAGTCAGTACCAAAGTGTGCTGGCATGTTGCGTGGGAAATGGTAACACATTCAGGATGGGTTTGCATAGAACAGCAAGAATGTTTTCATGACATAAATGTCCAATGTAAAAGGAAACAGAAAGAGGAAGCATCATTTTCTAAGGATGAGGCACATCCGAGATTGAGCTGATTTTAACTGGAAACATTTCAGAAAATCACACTTTTCATGAGCCTCTCATTTGTGTGTGTGTGTGTGTGTGTGTGCTTTCTTCTGCTTTACAGTTATTTGGCTCATGTGACAGCAACTCCACCCCACCCCACTCCACCCTCCCCAGCACTAAGGTCTTTTGTGTCCATCATTTGCAAGAAGAGAAACGGTGACATCATTGGCTGAGGCGAGAGTTTCGCTTCCTTCTGCAACTCCCCAGCTCTGTAAGGGTACAATGTTCCTGTCTCTGTATGCTTGCTTGTAATTTCCAGTCCAGGGCATCTTTAATGTACAGAAACCTGAGTATTTCTGTACATTACATTTTATAGCTTTACTTCATCCTTTTTTCCTCCAAGATAGAGTCTGAACCAGGGCCTAGAATGATTTACAACAGGGAGTGAGCACTGCATCGGTCTGGGTAGTGTTCTATCTCTTCCCATCCTTTCTAACACGCCCTTGTCACTGTTCCTCTTTCTTTTTTCCATGTAGGAATCCTTCAACGTCATCTCATCTCATACCGTATTAGCGCCGGTGATGTTTGTTCGACGGTCTTGCCTGAGGCCTGAAGCATCACGACTAGAAGACCTTCGAATGTGATATGCATTTGTATGATACAGATCATACAAAATGCTTCAGCTCCATTTTGCTTGCTTTCAAGCTTCTGAAAACGCTTCATCACACCCTAATCTCCTCATTCAGCTTAGTTCAGGAAGTTAAAGCAGATTTGCAACAGAAGCCAGGTTCAATTTGGGTTTGGGGGGAAATCAACTTCATCCACTTCGCCACTGGATGGCAGTCTGCAACCATTTCTACACTGAATATCTCGGACTCGAAGAGCGTTTAGCATTTCTGCTCTTTTCTTCTTCTGGTTTGTTGCATTAGTCCTGTAAATCAAAAAAAAAAAAGAAAGAAAGAAGAAGAAAGAAAAAATAATTCTTTGGAAAGATGAAATAAATTCCTGACTCAAATATATACTCATACTGTACATGAACACATCAAGAGACAAAAAAAGACGTAAAATAGACACTTAATATGAAGTTGTACTTCGGTGCATGTAGATATAATAATAATAATAATAATAATAATAATAATAATAGGGCAGCACGGTGGTGTAGTGGTTAGCGCTGTCGCCTCACAGCAAGAAGGTCCTGGGTTCGAGCCCAGCAGCCGACAAGGGCCTTTCTGTGTGGAGTTTGCATGTTCTCCCCGTGTCCGCGTGGGTTTCCTCCGGGTGCTATGGTTTCCCCCACAGTCCAAAGACATGCAGGTTAGGCTAATTGGTGGCTCTAAACTGACCTCCGGTCAGGTGTCAATGTGAGTGTGAATGGTTGTCTATGTGTCAGCCCTGCGATGACCTGGTGACTTGTCCAGGGTGTACCCCGCCTTTCGCCCGTAGTCAGCTGGGATAGGCTCCAGCTCGCCTGTGACCCTGTAGGACAGGATAAGTGGCTACAGATAATGGATGGATGGATAATAATAATAATACAGACACATGTCTCATCGTGACAGATCAACAAGACTCTGAAATGTGAAAATCCATTCACAGCAAAATTAATTCAGACCAAACGACACTCACCAGCCACTTTAATGGGAACTTGTTCTTGATTCTAAGATCCCTGTTCTTGGCTGCAGGAGTGGAACCCAGTGTGGTCTTCTGTTCTGCTGTTGCATGCTGAGATGCTTTTCTGCTCACCATGGTTGTAAAGAGTGATTATATGAGTTACTATATCCTTCCTGGCAAAAAAGCTCGAACCAATCTGTCCATTTCCCTCTGACCTCTCTTGTCAACAAGGCATTTGTTTCCACCCACAGAACTGTCACTCACTCACTCACTCACTCACTCAACTCAGTGGTTTTTGTTTTTCACACCATTCTGTCTGTGTAAAGTCTAGAGACTGTTGTGTGTGAAAACCCCAGGAGATCAGCAGTTTCTGAAATACTCAAACCAGTCCATCTGGCTCAAACCATCACCCATACCACAGTGAAAGAAAATCACACTTCACTGTGAGATCACAATTTTTCCCATTCTGATGTTTGAACATTGTGAACATTAACTGAAGCTCTTGATTTGTATCTGCATGATTTGATGCATCGTGCTGCTGTCAATCAAGGGATCGGCTGATTAGAGAACTGCACGTGTCTGGGTGTTCCTAATAAAGTGGCCAGTGAGTATACAAGGAATTGTATAACTTGAGATTAAATCGCCTACGAAAGGTTTCCATGACTAAGAGATCATGCGCGTGTGTTCCGCTTCATACCACAGAGATGGACTAGCGGTGAAGGTTGCCATGATGCTGGTGTACAGACTGGTGGCGAATTAGCGTAACAAGCACACGTCATTGTGTATGAGCAGAATGGGGGAATGAAGCAGCATAGCAGTCTGCCAGAACCTGGAAACCAAGGACACCTGTTCAAAAGCTTTGCTTTGAAATATATCCTCACTGCTGTGTGTGTGTGTGTGTGTGTGTGTGTGTGTGTGTGTGTGTGTGTGTGTGTGTGTGTGTGTGTGTGACAAAAAAAAAAACCTCCAGCTTGCAATTAAAATTCCAGATCAAGGGATACAAGGATGCAAGCCATTCATTTGACAGCAACCAGACCAGGTCCGTTTCATGTGGAGCTCGTATTGAACATACCTCTTGAACAGAGCTGACCGCGACCAGGTGTCCTACTGTCAATAACGCTACAGAGGTGGAGGAGAACAATGGACGAGACACATACATAATGAGAGAGAAATATGAAGGGGCTCACCATCATAAGGCATGCAGTTTGATTTCGATATCTCATTTTAATAATGCACACACTCCTTACATTCTTTTCCCAGGGTTTCTCGATAATTTTGCCAGACGTAGCTACTGTAACGTGCTCCTTCGAGACACACATCCATCCATCAACCATCCATCGGCAAGTCCAGCAAGTTCATCGTCTTGGCCTGCTCACTGCTCTTGACAAATATTTCATGTGTCTTTTATATTTCATGTTTATATTTGATATTTTTTATTTGTAGCTATGACTTCAGGTCAGGAACACTAAGACAACTTAAATACGTGATGCCTACACTACAGTATAGCCTATTAAAACAGCTTTTACTTCTTCACTGGAACACTGGCAGGACACGGCACTCGTCAGCCATCCGTCGTCCATCGGAGTTTAGCGGCTCTGTAATTACAAAAGGCTACTTTTTTTCACTGGGTTGCGTTAACAGTGGTGTTTGAACAGACTGAAACAATCAACATCTTTTCAAAATCTTTGCTATAAAACATTTGAGGCAACGTCTCAGCCTGTGCCGCTTCGACCACAGCAGACAAACGGAGCAATTTAAAGAGGAGGTTTTATTGTTCAGTGTGGCTACGTAAGCTCCCGAGGCTGTCCTCAGGGATTTGGGAAGAGCCTGTGCATCTAGTGATGTAGTAGACCACGAAGACTCAGCAGCCTAATGAGGATCTATGGCCTTTTTTTTTTTCTCCACACATTTACTGGATGGATATGTGTGCCCTTTATAATGCCTATAATGGCCCATGGCAACATATCTCATATTATACCACAACCTTGTTTAGTAACATATACAGTACTGTGCAAAAGTCTTAGGCATGCGTAAAGAAATGCTGTAGAGCAAAAATGGCTTAAAAATAATGAAATGAAATGTTTCAGTATTAAAAAATACTATAAATAGTAATCAGTAAGCCATAATAAATGAAACAAAGTCGATATTTGGTGTGAGACAATGCTTTGGTACAGTGAGTGCAGTTTGATAAGGAAATGAACTGTAGGTTTTACTGAGCATCTTACAGAACCAGCCACAGTTCTTCTGGACACTTTGACTGTCAAACTTGCTTTGTAATTTTTCTCCCAAACCCAGCAGCCTTCATTATGTTTTCTTTTTTCATCTGAAAAGTGCTCTCTTATGGAATAGTCCACTTGCATGTGACGTCACAGCTGATCCAGATTGTAAACAGACGCCATCTTGTCGGTCAAACGCCATATTTCCGCCATCGCAATTTACCGACACTGACTTTCGTTGTTTTTCGCCCAAATCTGCAAATATTACCATGCCACAATGCCGGAGAGTTGTATGGCATATAAATGCCACAACAGGAGAGGTCAGAAATCGGGAAGAAAGTTTCATAGGCTGCCACGGGACCCTGACAGGCGTGCAAAATGGATTGTTGCTATCAGGTATACCATATATACAGTAATAGTGATAGACTACTGATACTTGATCTAACTGATAATATAAAATATTCAACCATAATCGGCTGGTCAGTGCTATACTAGATACTACTGATATATCTAGTATCAGTACTAGTACTTAAAACTTAAGTGACTTACCTGTCCAATGAGGACTGTTATTTTCTTGTTTACAAGATGGCACATCTGAGGGCGGCTGACAAATCCTGAATTTCTGTAAAGATAACTGTCCAGAGATTTATAAGCATGCAGTGCTTCACCACTGAACAGCGAGGGAAAGTTTATGAGGTAATTATACACATCTGGGTATTCCACCTCTGGCAGTTCAATATCCACTGACACGGTCGTGAAAACTACGTCCGGTAATCGATAAGGGTCACTAATCTGTAGGTCGTTTATTTTAGACATATATCTAGTTATCTGTTCATTAGAAAAATGAGCCGTGTAGTCCGTCGGTTGAAATTGATCCATTTTGTATACGAGTGCAACAATATTCAGCTGTGTTGTTGACCGACAAGATGGCGGCTGTTTACATTCCAGCCGGGATTCGGTCACGTGACTGCAAGAGCTCCATACACTGCTCAGATACAGTGTTGTAGTCGAATCACTAAACCTTGAGTCTGAGTCGAGTCTCGAGTCCTCAGTGTTCAAGTCCAAGTCGTTAAAGAAAATTTCGAGTCGAGTCTGAGAACAAGACTCCAACCGCACCATTTGACGGTGGCTGTTGCTGCCTTTATGTGAAACCATTAGGTGCACTGGTGTGACACTCTTGCACGAAATTAGTACAAAAATTAATGTACATATACATATATATAGCTTAAGCCAAATTATCATGGCATGTTACAAAAAAAAAATCAGAGTCCTTGTTTTCAATTTACGAGTCCGAATGCAGTTAATGCACAAGTCCGAGTCCAAGTCCGAGTTATCAGTGCTCAAGTCCAAGTTGAGTCACGAGTCCTTAAAATTAGGGCACGAGTCAGACTCGAGTACTACAAGCCTGTTCAGATACAAACTTTATTTTCTGTAGCATTTAATTTTGTGCTGGAAAATGAGTGTTTGGAACTCTAAAATGTTTTTGTCCTGATAATGTTGAAGTGATAAAATAGAAATCTATAACCAAAGTTTGTATGTAAAAAAAAAAAAAACATACTGGGCTGAAGACTTTTGCACAGTACTGTAACACTGTAACACAAACATGAATGCCCGGTGCTATGAACAAACATTGTCAGCATTTCTAATATACTTTTTTTTTTTGATGAACACAATATTGTCCTCTTAGAGTACAATACAGTTGACTCAGTGCACATTTTATTGTTTGTTACTCAGCATTTATAATGCAGAATCTTCAAACGAGCCCCCACGTGTACGCTGTGAACATTCGGACTGATTTCACAGGCTCCGCTGTGGGTGTTGAGAAAGCATGGCTTTGGCGTGATCCCAAAAAAAGAATGATTTTTGCTCAAATTAATGCAAGCTGGTGTTTACACCTGACACATCACAGGTTCAGCAGATTGCTTTAACATATTGCAAGTCATATCATACTGGCAGTGTGTAGTAGTATAATCACAATCAGCTGTCCACATCACGCAGCTCAGATACGAGGATCTCAGGGAGCAGATCTGAACAGCACAGGGGCGTAATGCACACTACTGCGATCACGGAAAACACCTTCAAGGAGACTCGACGTCGTACAAAGCGCCTGCTCTTGTGTTCAAACACGAGCAGAAATATTTTGCCACATTTAGGACGGTTAAAGAAGTACTGTATTTCTGATATGTTTTCCCTAGAGAGGTTGGAAAAAAATGTTGATTTTGGTCGCACCCCAAGAGACGTGCTTCTCAAAGCTGGTCACACACTGGGTGCCTTCATCTAGTGCACAGTTCTGCAGTCAAGTGACGATGGAACAACTATCTCACCGTCTGGCAGCTCTTTCCATTTCCCTGCTGGGAGACTAAAACAGAATCTAATCATTAGGAGTTGCACAGTGTTCAGTACATCTCTGCGTTTCACATGTGCATTGAGGAAATAAAACAGGTATCACCTTACTGTTGTTTATTATTGGCTTCGGAACAATGCGGTAGGTAGTGGGGGGGGGGGGGGGGGTCAGAATGGCAGGGTTAATACTTCAGCATACTCATAGTCAACTCATTTTGCATCAACTTTCAAGCAAAATGTCGACTTTTAATGTTACGGGTGTAGAAAAGCCAATTTAAGTAGTAGAGCAATTATCGACAGTCCATAATCGACACCTTTTCAGATTTACCAATTTTTTAAAAAATTACAAAGGTGAGTTTCAGTTCCAACAGTTATTATTGGTTAATTAATCAACCGGAAGACCTTTGATCTTGTCATCTGATGACACAGCTCGTTACCTGAGATGGATTTTTTTTCAGTACGATCAGCAATTTGAGGAAAACCTGGACGTTATCATCGCAGGTAAGCACGTTGGAAAGATCATTGACATGTTTTTACTGATTAAATTCACCGATATTTCATGATTTCCTTGATCGCCTACTTTGTTTCTTACTCTTTCATTTGACAGTCGCCATTTTGTATCTAAACGTGTGTTTGAGAAGTCACGTGAGGTGTCGATAATAGTGATGATGTTCACCGGTGTCCACCATTATCGACACGCTGTGGAATTAAGGGACATTTACAACTGTTATGGATCGATCTTTGTGTAGTATTGTTGAAGTAGATGAAGTGCTTTTAAAAACTAAATAAAAGTGCTGTGATTTATAATGGGTTTTTTTTCTGATCCATAACAGAATGGAATGTTTATAGAGTATTTGGAATCTGATTGAAATAAATAGAATTAGACCAGAATTAAATTCCTCGCATAAAAAAATCATATGCTTGAAATATTCAGAAATTTTCTATTCCATTCAGAATTTTTTTTTTGCATTTTGTTGTAAATATCTACCACATATTACAATATCAGGAGACATTTTATATTTTGGACATGCGACCTTTGACCTGGATTTTCATGTGGTTACAATGTCAATTCCCTGTTGACATTTATTGGTAAACTACAAAACAAGAAATTAATACAAACAACAATGAATGATTAACAAAATGTGATCTACAAAAATACTTAGAACGCTGAGCAAAAAGATTTTCTGATGCAGGTTCAGAAATATTATCAGTTCATTTGTTTACAAACATTAGAATTACTTCCTCATTTGCATAAGCACCCACATCGATATATTTACATAAAAGATATTTTGTGCTAAATATGAATCTATGTAAAACTAATTTTAAATAAAAACTATGTTTTGTTAATGTCATACCACATACTGATTATTTATTCTATTTTATTTTATTTAATCGTCGGGTGTCGATAATTGTGGAACGGTGTCAATAATTATGGACAAAGGTGTCGGTAATTGTGGAATGGTGTCACATGATCTGATACGCTAAGTAATCGGGAATCGACTCATTTTTTTTTCCCAGTGGAAGTTTGAGTAATTATCTATGCACAATTTACGTATTGAAAGTCTTTTCTACTTTTGCAGTGGCCAAAAGATCGTTAAGGTGTCGATAATTGTAGCCGCCGCTCTAGTAGTCATAATAGTAGTAGTAGAAGTAGTCACAGTAATATTGTGATAAAAAAATAAAAATAATAATAATAATAATAATACAGACGATTATTAACCCTATAAACTTCCTGAACCCTTCATTGGGACTAGACTTACATTCCTAATAGTGACTCTGTAGTTACCGTGAGTGAATAATACACTCGAACATAAAGAATTGAACAATACACATGAGTTTGTGGAGTTAAAGCCAGCAACTGTTTTTCTTCTGGATTTCAATTCAATATTAAAAGCTTCAGCTGAAAATTCCTTTCACTGGTGGTCTGTCTGCCTGTCTGTCTGTCTGTTTTTCTGTCTGTCTGTCTGTTTTTCTGTCTGTCTGTCTTTCCAGAAGGAGCATGAAAGAAAGCGATGATATTTTCTGCATTATCAAATATTTCTCCCTTTCTCGGTTTGCTCTGTCACCTGGCAAAGCCACCCTCTCACCCCCCTCCCTGTCCTTCTCCTCCAGCTTTAACCCTGTGTGTCCAAGCTAATGAGGAGTTTGTGCTGGAAGCTTCCAAAGGAATCTGGATCGCCGCTCCATCGAACATACATCATGCTGGTCATTAGCCAAGGATCGGGCAAGACCTTTGGCCAGTGCATCGTGGAGAGGGAGTCGGTAAAAAAAAGCGCGCACACACACACACACACACACACAGAGTGAGAGAGAGAGAGAGAGAGGATCTGTCACTCATTGTCACATAAAGTGAGAATTTATCAGGGCCTTTGCCTGAGCGCACATGAATAATGAATGCGGTTTTGGAGCTTCACCTACCGTGCCCGTGTACTAATGGGGCCAGAGAGCAGCAGTAGCTGACTTCCTGTGTGCAGGGAGACAGTGGTCTTCCACGGATTCACACTGAGAAGCGAGCCCAGTTTGAGCTCTCCGATGTCATTCCACACTGCAGACGTGGGAAGAATTCGCACACGACTCAACAATTCAAGTCTTTTAAAGGCTTTCTTGTTAAAGCAGTTAATGTGATTTCATGCCTCTTACACAAAGATTCAGCTTTACACAAAAGTCCACAAACTCTCTCTTACATAAGAGACATAACATGAGTCTTACTAAGAGTACTGTGCAAACTTGAGCTCCTGTCTTAGGCACCCTGTTTTTTTTTTTGTTTGTTTTTTTTATACAAACTTTGTTATAGATTTCTATTTTATGATACCTACATTATCGAGTCATAACATTATAAAAACATTTTAGGAGTTCCAAACGTTCATTCATTTTCCAGCACTAAAATAAATGTTACAGTAAAAAAAAAAAAGTTTGAGTAGCATCTGAACAGCATATTCCATAAGAGAGCCCTTTTTATACATTTTTATACATACATGTTTTTATGCATGCCATGTGGTCGCTAGTTTGAGGTTAGCGTGTGGAGTTAAGACACAAAATGGTGGGGAAATGTCAACTCTGTTACCATCAGTTCTGCTAATGGATTGCCCGGTTTGACGATAACAAAGTTGACGATGACTAACAGAGCCAACACTTGAAATGTACTTGCAAATACACACACACACACAGTACTGTACAAAAAGTCTTAGCCCCCTCTTATTTTTTTTCTATTTCAATTTTATGACTATTAAACATTATCAAGTCGGTACAAAAACATTTTAGAGTTCTAAACATTCATTCATTTTCCAGCACTAAATTAAATGCTACAGTTAAAAAAAAAAGTTTGAGTAGCATCTGAGCACGCTGCTCCATAAGAGAGCACTTTTCAGATGAAAAAAGAAAATATAATGAAGGCTGCTGGGTTTTGGGGCAAAATTATGAAGCGAGTGTGACAGTCAAAGTGTCCAGAAGAACCAGGGCTGGTTCTGTAAGATGCTCAGTAAAACCCACAGCTCATTTCCTTATAAAACCGCACTCATTGGACCTGAGACTAAACCAAAGGGTCGTCTCACACCAAATATCGACTTTGTTACAGTATATTGATTTATTACAACTTACTGATTACTGTTTATAGTATTTTTTTAATGTTGAGACATTTCATTTCATTATTTCTAAGCCATTTTTGCTCTCCAGCATTTCTTTACCGTACATGTACCGAAGACTTTTACTGCAGATTGACATCATGTGATCTGACTTAAAAAAGTGTTAAATCCTGGGCTAAAAAGAGGTTTACTTTTTTCATCCTTCCTCTTAACTTTACAGAAATCAGACTGCCAAAACAAAAAATACATTTTAACTAACTAACTAACTAACTAACTAACTAACTAACTAACTAACTAACTAACTAACAAAGTAACTTGAGCCCTGATGGACAGCTAAAAATGATATATTGTCATATGTGAGCCGCTTTGATATGCACAAAAAAAGGAAGATTCTTTCACAGAGTGCAGGGGGAAAAAAGAAACAAGTCAAACAAACAAGCACGCCTTTTCTGAGCTCCTGCACTTTCTCACATGGCAGGGCTCAGAGAAGTTTTGGATAATTACAAACACCACAGAGAGCTCGTCTTCCGTCACCATCAGAGTACGACAAGCAGCAAAGCGAGAACGCAAGAAACAAACAAACAGAAGAAACAACAAAGGTGGTTTCCAGCAAACAGCTCGGCGATGCTCAGGTCTAATCAGGCAGATTTTGGAACGCGCCTTCAGCGATGCGTTGGGGAGCGCACGCTTCTTCTGATCATGAGACGGAGGGACTCACAGGTCAATCCCCAAAGCAATTCCACAACGGTGTTGCAGAGACGCTTGGATAAATGTATACATTCTGATATTTCTTGTTCCCACCATCTGTTAAGGGTCAGCATGAATCTGTTTTAGATACTGCAGACTGGAAAATAAAGTCAATCTCAGCTTTATGAAGGAAAGGTCTACAAGCCTCCATTTAAACTATACAAAGATTCCCACATTCCTGATTAGTTTACTGAGATGAGTTTGCTAACACGCTGGTCCTTTCAATCCCATTGCATAGGCTATAAATTCCATAATTATCTACACTAATTATCCAAAACTAACATACTCAGTCATTTTAAGATCCCTGTTCTTGGCTGCAGGAGTGGAACCCAATGTGGTCTTCTGTTTTCTGTTGCATGCTGAGATGCTTTTCTGCTCACCACGATTGTAAAGAGTGACTATATCCTTCCTGGCAGCTCGAACTGCTCAATCTGTCTATGTTCCTCTGACCTCTCTTATCAACAAGGCGTTTGTTTCCACCCACAGAATTGTTCCTCATTCACTCACTTGATGTTTTTTTGTTTTTTTTGCACTATTCTGTGTAAACTCTAGAGACTGTTGTGTGTGAAAACCCCAGGAGATCAGCAGTTTCTGAAATACTCAAACCAGTCCATCTGGCTCAAACCAACACCCATACCACAGTGAAGAAAGTCACAGAGATCTTTCTGGGTGGAATACTCTTGACTCACAATGTCAATTTTAATTTGATGGATGAAAATGTTATGAAATCTGTCTTTATACAGTACATCGGCACCTCTTTGTGTACCGGGTCTTCTTCTATAAACCTCAATGAGAACAGAGAATACGAAGATATCTGAGACACTCTTCATTACAGAATCTTTCCATATCCTCCAGGGTCCTGTGGCCTCTCTGCGGAGGAAAGCTCACAGGTTTTCACTGGGGGTTAGGTCAGGGGACCGGGATGGTCAATGCGATTCTGTGCTCGTTAAACATGGAGCTTGTTGGCACAAGCAGCCACATTTTCATTTAAAATATCCCAATACTTCATGGAGTCTATGTATAGTGACATGTATCCTACCAAATTTAGGATTGCCATCCTTCTTTCTTTTGAAAGTCTTTGTTGCCCAAACACTCTATTTTTTTTGTCTCAATTGACTCTCCAACTCCCAGTATCATCTAGTGAACTCCACATGCTTATCTTTGTGGTTAGATGCATGAAAAGGCTTGGTTCTGGCACATATTCCTGAAGTGGTGTTTAATTGTGGATTGCGGGACTTGGGGATGCGATTCCAAAATGCAACTAGATTGCATTTCCACAGAGAAAATGCAGTGTGCTTGCTGAGCTGTAGCAGAACAGCTATCATGCTAACATGCTAAGGCTAACATGGTATCAGCTAGCATGCTAACATTCTAATGCTAACGTGCTAATGCTAACATGCTAAGGCTAATATGCTAACAGCTAACATGTCAATATGCTAATGGCAACCATGCTAACAACTAGCATGCTAATGGCTAACATGGTAATTGTGAGTATTTTAACATGCTGAGGCTAATATGCTAACAGCTAGCATGCGAACATGCTAAGGTTAACAAGCTAACACTCTCTGGCTAACATGCTAACAGCTATCATGCTAACAGGCTAATGCTAACATGACGGAGATGCGTCACGCTGCTTTGTGCAGCAAGCACACTAATAATAATATTCTGTAAATTTTAACTGTTCTTCCATGGAGAACAGAGAATTTTTTCATTCAGCTCATTGTGCATAGAGGTAAAATGTGTCTTCTTCTTCCTCCAAGTGCATTCACTACAACTCCAGCTGTTTTATGCTTCTTAATTATTGTCCTAACAGAACATGCAGATATTTTTAGGTGCATATCTTTATTTATTTAAGAATAATTTAACATTGATTTCAGGTTGGATTTATTTTCCATATTGTCAGTTTGAGATGAAGAGTATTATCCACGAAAAAAAAAGAGTTCTTCTAATCTATCTTTACCAAGGGTGCCAATAATTTTGTCTGCACATACTCCACCAGGTAAAAATCGAGAAAGCTGTTCTGATTCTACTAAGTAAAGTCTTCACAAACCTATTTAAAAAGATTCTGTTCCCTTAACCTCACCCTGTTTGAAAACACACAGCTGAAAGCAGACACACTGTTCTACTGAAAATTATGATATGTTGTAAGATTAATATATATATTAATATATATGTTTTTTTAACACTCTTACAGCTCTAGCCAGGAGCTGAGTTCACCCGGAGGGGATGATGTACTCCATCTCCATCTCCATCAGGAACTGTGGCACAGCTGGATGCTGCCAGGAAAGCAAGGTTTTCGAGGTTCTGGAGCTTTTTGAAGGTACAGAGTGACTTGGCGCCTCGGGGTCAGAGCGGAGGCGAGCGAGTGAGCACAAACTAGTTCGGGAACGTTAGATCCTGTTCTCATGTCACAATCTTTATTATGCTGATTTGTGACTAGACTGTAAACTAATCAGGCTAACATCCACCACCCCTTTACCACCAGGGAAATAGAGGAAAAGGTTAAGATGGTGATTGTCGGTTTTCTCGAGAACTTTCCTGCTCCCTGGACCGGCTCTAGTTCAAATAAGTCTGAAACATCTGAAGTTGTGTCTATAGAAAAATGAACTTCCATGGCACGGTTAATTGGAAAGGCAAGTTTTGACTGACTTGTAGCACAAAAAGAAATCCTGTTTGGGTAAGCTCAAGGGGAACTGAGCTGTAAACAGTTAATTATGACTCTGTATGCAAATGTTGGCCTTTAAACGTATTCAAGGAATAATTCCCATTCACACATTTGCATAAATGCATATTACATGTGTTTCACACCCAACTCCTCAGAATGTCATTAAGAATGATACGAATATTTAGCTTGACTCCAGTTTGTGGATGAGATTTTTCATGAAGCTAATATGAAAACAAATGTGTTTCCTTGATACACATCAAGAACCAATTGTCTTTTTTTTTAACCCCTCCAGACATTTTCACCAGTTTGTAGTAAAGCATTGAGGAAATCCGAATAGAAATGTGCATTGGTTTATCAATGAACCTGGGGCATTGAGGAACAAGTTTCTTTACACCTGAGCAACAAGTGTAGTGGATAATATCTATAAAACTGTATAGATCTATAATATAAAGCTCAGTTAATATATTTAGGATATTATTAACTGGAAGATGAACCTACATGAACATGAACCACCTTTAGATGCATGTTTACCTCCATCAACTTTGTTGGAGAAGGTTATGTTTGCTTTTCTGAACGTAACTCAAAAAGCCGTGAACAGATTTTGATTAAATTTGGTGGAAAGGTGGGCCATGGGCCACATAATAACTGATTAGATTTTGATGCAAATCCAGATATGTATGTGGACTCAGGATCCAGTTATGTATGCGGATTCAGGATTTTTTGCCTGTTCCCAACGTAACTCAAAAAGTAGTGAACGGATTTTGATGAAATTTGGTGGACAAGTGGGCCATGGGCCAAGGAACAGTTGATTAGATTTTGATGCAAATCCAGATATGTATGTGGATCCAGGATTTTTTGCCTGTTCCCAACGTAACTCGAAAAGTAGTGAACGGATTTTGATGAAATTTGGTGGAAAGGTTAGTCATGGGCCATGAAACATTTGATTAGATTTTGATGCAAATCCGGATATGTGGCTTGGCGGAGGTATGAGGTATGCACTCTACCAAGTGCTCTTCTAGTTTCACTCTCCATCTCATGCCCATATGGCTTATGAATACATATTTGTGTCAATCTGTTTTTTTTTCCTCTCTTATTATAAAAAAGATATGACAGAAGTGCACAGCTCTGGACCATGAAACCAACACAAGCCATTTCCTTTTAATCAGTGTTACTAAAATTATGAACAAATTTAAGTTCAACATTGAGTAGTTGTGTATATGTACATATGGTTCTATAACTGTGACTTATTTGCAACTTATTTAAATTCTAAATGATGCCACGACCCCCTTCCTCACAACCAACAGTACTGTCAGGTTTGCTTCAGAAGAAGAAGAAGCGAAAAGATGTTTTCTCTGATTCTGTAGGTCATGCCATTTTGTTGTTGCACCCCCACCAGAGCAAACCACTTTTAAAACCACTCTCAACATATAACAGTCAGATATGTGTGTCAGCAACTGCTGCTCGCTCTCAGCCTTCTCCTCAGACAGAGGAACTTGGCCAAGACAGGTGTTTCACCTCCAAATACAGCATTTCACGTCACACAGTTTAAATGGCACACAATTCAGCAAATATATATATATATATATATATATATATATATATATATATATATATATATATATATATATATATATATACACACAGTAAGTTGTCCTATATCATCCACTATTGTATAAAAGTATAAAAGATAAACCACAACAGATACATTAAAAGCCAAAGGGTACAAGATACCAGAATAGTATCTTATATATCTATCTAATAAACACATACAGCACACCAAATATTTGGTTCATTGTCCCTTAGCAAGTTTCACCTTGACCAGACACTGACTGCTCTTCTTGGCAAAATTAGTAAAGTTCAATTAAATTTGTGTCTTTCCTGGCACAGATCTGACTTTTAAACGGTGTTGAGGTCCGAATTTGTTTTAAGCTTAATATTAGCCTGATTTATCCATTCATCCACAAGCAGTTTTAATGTGTTTGGGGTCATTGTCCTGTTGGAAAACTGAATGGTTCAACCCTCTAGCTGATGGTTTGAGGTTGTGCTTAAAGCATATGCAGAACCTTGGCCTCACTTTTTGTTTATAAATGCCTTGAGACCTCAAGAATGGCACAGGAATAGTTTTAAGTGTTAACAATAAATCTAATATAGTAATTTTTATGATTAAATAATTCATATCGGTAGCGGTCTGAGTGAATTACCTTGATGTCCATAATGTCACAGCAGGAAGTCTATCGGTCTTGTCGACATTTCCGCTATACTAAAACACAGAGCTGACTGCAACTCCGATCCTCCATTTTGAGCTAATTTATCGTCATGCCATGCAAATGTGTTGCTGGCGGGTGCAGCAACACGACAGAAGGTGGATTTATGTTGCATTCATGGCCCAAGAATGTTCAAACTGCAAAGATTTGGATGCATTTTGCGAGAAGTTCACAGGCACATTGGGCGCCTACGAAGTGGTCTCTCCTCTGCTCGGCACATTTTACTGAAGACTCATACAAGACCTCTGATCTGTTGAGGAGTGTTGGCTATAAGCCCGTATTGAAAGAGGGTGCAGTACCAACAATTAAAGGAAAATAAAACTATAAGGGGCGGCACGGTGGTGTAGTGGTTAGCGCTGTTGCCTCACAGCAAGAAGGTCCGGGTTCGAGCCCCGTGGCCGGCGAGGGCCTTTCTGTTTGCATGTTCTCCTCGTGTCCGCGTGGGTTTCCTCCGGGTGCTCCGGTTTCCCCCACAGTCCAAAGACATGCAGGTTAGGTTGACTGGTGACTCTAAATTGACCGTAGGTGTGAATGTGAGTGTGAATGGTTGTCTGTGTCTATGTGTCAGCCCTGTGATGACCTGGCAACTTGTCCAGGGTGTACCCAGCCTTTCGCCCGTAGTCAGCTGGGATAGGCTCCAGCTTGCCTGCGACCCTGTAGAACAGGATAAAGCGGCTAGAGATAATGAGATGAGATAAAACCATAAGAAAAGGAAAGTAAGTTCAGTTGCACCAGTTCTCCCTGAGTGTGAGCCGAGGGTTGTTGCTAAAACCCGGGATGGAATAGGACATATTATCACTCGGGCAGTGGCCTCCCTGCCGTTGTTACTAAAACCGGTGAGGTGACGTCCCGTCCTGGGTTTAAGTAATTGCATGAGCCAAGCAGTAATGGTGGAGTACTCAGTATGGAGAAAATAGAGAATAAGTGGACCAGCCGTCTGATTTCTCCGCTGGATACGGTTGCCTCAGCAGCAATATCTCACCCTTACCTGGAAGAATCGAATGAATGGAGAACTGAACAAACAACTGAAAGTCAGATTGTTTCAAAACAATTGGCCACAAGATTGGCCTTCAAGCATTGAGAACGCAGACGGGTAAGATGCGACTCTCATTTGGATACAAAACAACAAAAACAACAACGCTTGTTTACCTGCATTTAGATTAATACATGTAACTTGTATTGTGTGTTTAAGTTACCGGTATAAGATTATTTAATTTGCTTCAGAATGTGATTGTCTCAGTTCATCTGATTATTTAATTAGCCTTTTATGTTTTATCAGTGAAAATGCACGCATGTACATGTATGTTGCATAAGTTATAACACCTATCCTGTTTTAATGAGAGTCAACCCACAATCAATGAAGTCAAATCAGTCTTAATTGAGCAAGTCGGTAACGGTATTTCTTACTTTCACCATAAATTTTTATTTATAGCTGTCAAAAGCCTCGGCCTTAAAACCGGTTACCGCTGTGACTTCACACACTCAGGCATGGCTGGCTCAGCAGGGCAGCTCGAATGCCAACTTTGCGGCACGGGCGATTGCTCTAAGACAACGAGGGAGGCTCAGCCTCCTCTAAAAATGACGAACATCGTGTAGGATGAATTGCGCTAGGCTTATGTTATAGCCGACCTTATAACATTGCTATTTCAGATCCAGAATCATAGAAATATATGTGCTCAACCCAACTACAGTGCGAAATCATTCCGTTATAACTTTCCCCAGTTCGCCTAATGTGTGCGTGAGTTTTTCCCCCTCATGACAGCGTGATGCAGCCCAGCCTCAGTGGACTTCAATGGCATTTGGGAGCTATGCGCTTTCAATATCAAAATGCAAGATGGTTATTGGACAAATACTGCGAAAATGCCCGCCCACCGGACTCCCAGCCTCACAGTGGGAGGGACATGGCAAAGCTTTCAGCGAGGAGACTGGTGATTGGTGAAAATGGCCGGATATTTTCTTTGATTGACAGCTCGTTTCAAATATAGACAGGCAGCGGTGAATCTCAGTTCAGTCCCATGCGGATTCGCAAGTGCTGTGGTGTATTGTAAGAGATCAGCTTACATTTCGATTTCATTCATTACATACGGTTTCTACCAGCTTTTTTAGTTTGTATATATTTTCATTGTAAATAAAGTGTCAAGTTTGCTATCTTAGTTCCAGAAATTTCGTTTATTTGAGTGACTGAACTTGAACTTGAGGGGGCTAGTCAGCTAGCAAGAAAGCTGCGCACGGATGCCAAACATTGCTGATTTAATTTTGGCAAAGCCATTTGCCAGTCTTCCTTTCGAGGAAAAAATTAAAATTAAAGAGCAGGGTAGACCAACGCCTCAAATTGACTTGGTGAAAAAGGTAGGGAATAATACTCATTCTTTTCAGCTCTCCTGGTACGAGAAAGTGAATTGGCTAACAGCAAGTGACCCACATCAACAACAGTAAATAGGCTACTTTAGTAATATGTCATGGATGGACCAAAAATATAGAATCTATTTAAAATGTTTATGCTAAGTATATTATATTGGAATATATATTTTTCTGGATATGAATTAAACACAGCTACAATTTGGAAAACATTTTTAAACAAAAACACAGCCGAGAACATTTCATACTACAGACCTGGATTAAAAGTGAAGGGTTATCAAAATTGTCAATAAAACAGTCAAAATAAGTAAAATATGTCAAAATATTTCTCAGTCAAAATAAGTAAAATATAGGGAAAGTGTCATTGAATGAAATGTGTGGCACCCAGCTCTATGTTTGGCTCCCCAAGGTCAGTGCTTGTACCTATTCCAGAACACTCTGCTGTTACTGCTGAGGTTCCTGACAAAGAGCTGCTTTCAATAATGATCAATTTTTAAACAACATGCCACAATTTTAAAATATAAAATGTTAAACTATACCCCCCCCAACACCACCATCATGTATATTGGACAGTAGGCTAATGGGCCAAAAGAACCTGTTATTTCACAGTTTGTGACCCTGCCAACAATCAGCCAGATCAGAGGCAAGAGTATGGGCAAAATTGATGTGTTTTTTCTTTTTTCTTTTAAAATCTGGAAATATCGTAACCGACCAGCCTCCCCTGTTTGAAAGACTACCAGCTGCCACTGCTTTGCGGTCGATTTTAACTCTCAAAAATATATATATTTTTATTCCCGTTTATGCAGCATACAAGAGTCAAGGATGGAGATACTATCTCATCTCATCTCATCTCATTATCTCTAGCCGCTTTATCCTTCTACAGGGTCGCAGGCAAGCTGGAGCCTATCCCAGCTGACTACGGGCGAAAGGCGGGGTACACCCTGGACAAGTCGCCAGGTCATCACAGGGCTGACACATAGACACAGACAACCATTCACACTCACATTCACACCTACGGTCAATTTAGAGTTACCAGTTAACCTAACCTGCATGTCTTTGGACTGTGGGGGAAACCGGAGCACCCGGAGGAAACCCACGCGGACACGGGGAGAACATGCAAACTCCACACAGAAAGGCCCTCGCCGGCCCCGGGGCTCGAACCCAGGACCTTCTTGCTGTGAGGCGACAGCGCTAACCACTGCACCACCGTGCCGCCGGAGATACTATCCACTCAGAAATTTATTTAAAAATAAAGGTTCTGCGTATCTCCTTTAAGGATTCTGAGGCAGGCCTCCTTCTCCATTATCCAGTTCTTGGGGTTGAAGCCCAAATGTAACCTGTGGTCAATGTGGACAACCAATTCAATCTGTAAAACTTTCCTTCAGAAGACTTGTTCAGGCACAAACTTCATTCGAACTTGAAGGTGCTGATTTTGGAGCATGGCCTTCTTTCTTGGACAGCAGCCCCTCAGTCCATGGCGATGTAAAACTCTGTAGACAGTGACATTGATGTTCCAGCTGCTTCAGGTTCATGACAGGCCTGTGCCTTGGTGGTTCCTGGGTTGCTCCTGACCATCAGAACCAATTTCCTCTCAGCTGAAGGTGACAGTTTGGGTCTTCTTCCAAACCTTGGCAAAGTAGCTACACGGTTCATGATAACCTGTACTTATCAAACACTTTTTTTTATGTTGCACACAGAGAAGCTACCAGCTGTAGTCAATCATGATCACTGACAGGAAGTTAAAGGAAGTTATTTGGCCTTGGCAATGTTGAGACATTTTGGAACTTTCAGCACCACTGAATTAATAATCTAAGTGGGTGTATGGATAGTTTTGTATGTAAACCCAGTATTGCCATGATGAGTGTATGCAAACTTCTGACCTCAACTGTACCCAGACGATATGCTACTAAACATTTTTAAAATAAAGAATAAAGGTGGCCTGATGAATAGTGCATGGTAGTGAGTTCCAGAAGAAAGGAAAGCGTGGGAATGTTCTCACACACAGACACACACACACAGGCCTGAGCTCCAGCAAGCTGCTTTTACGAAAGAATGTCTGTGGTCGCAAGCTGGCTGCGTAAATCAAGTGCCCCGAAAATGATTCACGCTTCCTAAAGCTCCAGGCTCGCACAGCATCTGCTAATGGTTTTGATTTACTGGGGACCTGTACAATATTACAGCACTGGAAAAACCGAGTCCAAAACACAGAGCTGCACAGACTAAAACGTGCAGGGGAGATCCGCAAACACATCGGCCTCCAGGAGCGCGCCGTCATTCCACAGGATATGAGAAAGCGGAGGTCGGGGAGCCTTTAAAACTATATTAGAGGACACATTAAAAATAAACCTAATGCCTGTCCACAGTCAGTGATGTGTGTGTCTGCGCGCGCGTGAACAGTCACTGGCCACTTTAATAGGAACACATGTACTTCTGTTTATTCATGAGATTTAAGCAATCATGTGGCAGCAACATAATACATAAAATCATTCAGATGCAGTCGGGTTAATGTTCACAGAATGGGTAAGACCTGTGATCTCAGTGGCATGGTTGTCGGTGCCAAACAAGCTAGTTTGAGTATTTCAGAAATGTCCTTGGATTTTCACATTGAGTTTACACAGAATGGTGTGGTTTGAATGGACCGGAAGGATACGGTGTCTAAAATAACCACTCTTTACAACCATGGTGAGCAGAAAAGCAATCAGAACACAATAAAACTTGAGTTGGATGACCTACAACGGTAGAAGAATACATACATCAGGGTCCATTATTCCTGTCAGCCAGTGGGCACAAGCTCACCCAAACTGGACAGGCGAAGAATGACATCAGGAAAAAAAAATCAAGAGCCAACTTTTAATGGTTTACATACGTAGCTGTATACGGACTAAGAATGACAAACGCAGCAGTTAGTGATTGCATGTCGGCTCTTGCTGGGCGTTTAAGAGCTGCACATCTTAAAAGTGCATCTTTATTACCTGACTAAACGAAGGGGATGGTTGTAGTTATTTGGGGACAGCTCAATGCCAACTTTATGACCAGGGTGCTTTATTTCACTCAACTGAAGCATGATGGGAAGTGACTCTGAGGGAAATCCTTTTAGAAGTTGCCCATATATTGTTGATAAAAATTTTAAAATACAGTTTATATATATATATATATATATATATATATATATATATATATATATATATATAATTTTTAAGGATTATACCTGTCAGGGTTTGATGATGCACATTTAAGACCACTTACCTGGTCCTATAAAGTAGAATAAGCATAATAGTTCAAGGATTTACATGTTTCTAAAGTATTACAGCACCTTGGAATTGTTATTTATCTCCTAGTTGCAGAGGTGGAAAGTAACGAATTACATTACTCGCGTTACTGTACTTGAGTAGCTTTTTTGTGTACTTATACTTTTTCAAGTAATTTTTAAAGAGTGTACTTTTACTTTTACTTAAGTATGTTTTCTTTTAAGTAGTGTACTTCGGTACATTTTACATCACAACCGTTACTGAGTAAAATAAATAAATAAATAAAAAATTAAAAAAAGGCTAAAACGGAGAAGGGGAAATGCATTGGGCGTCGCCACCACTGAATGTGAAGGGGACATGTCCCCCTCACATTTCATAATTCTTCGTTTGGACCCCCCACATTTAACATAAAATATGAGTTCACCCAGCGCCGTTTCTCTTGCTTCGTGAAAGAATCCATTCCACTTGATCGATAAGAGAATACACAGAGTACTGAAAATCCACTCCGGGTTTTCCGGGCGCTCCCTACAACAGCTCACCGCGCGCGAGTGAAGTGAATCTCAGCGCGAGCACAGAAATGTTGGTGCAGCTGCTGGAAAGTGGAGGAGGTGACGTCAGCCCCATTGCAACCTCACAATGTCTAGCTTTTGCTAAAACCTTATTCTTTTGTTATCTGCCCTCAAAATTAACCCTAGGACACGTTAAATTAATATTCAACTAAACAATGAAATAACCTTAGCCAAATGGGGTATTCTTGGTTGATGATGAATTGTTTGCAGTATTTGCTCCTCCCCAGACACAATGGACATAAGGACATTCTTTACAAAGAAGCGGAAAGTCAGTCAAAATTTCCCCACAGGACAGGTTTTTTTTGTCCCAATGGAAATGTTAGTGCAGTTAGCTGGCTAGTCAATGTTAGGAGATGTATCAGCTAGCTTAACGTTAGCTATCATTTAATTCAAACCCAGTAGGACTGCCTTACTGTAATGCCAAGAATGAGGTCAAGTCTGCTCTGATGATATTTATTGATTCCTTGTTTTGTCTGGTCTTTGCCAGTTTTCTGGAAAGTAAGGTGGGAAATCAGTGTACGGGGAAGGAATAGTAGAGAGGAAAGCGATGGAGAGAGATGGATGTTATTCCAGGTGGATTGTGAAGGAAAGGGGGATAAAAGTTATGAAGTGGTAGAAATTGTGGTGGCACCAATATAAGGAGTTATATCTATAAATCTATTTGTTATACTAATCTGTAAATGCTACTGTAGTACCACCATTGCATGTAGGTTGACAAAACTGCACTTGTTCATTGTGTGAAGTTCTCTTTTATGTGTCATTGCTTGACACAGTGTAATTTTGTGTTATGAAGACTGCATGATGCCATGCCATTTTTGTTATGAGTATCGCTAAATCGGAAAAAAGTAAAATGCACCCACTAAAGTCACTGTTGGTGGTGAACAAAATTGCACCTGTTCATTGTGTGAAGTTATTTTTTATGTGTCACCGTTGCTTGACACAGTGTGATTTTGTGTTATGAAGTTTGCATGATGCCATGTCATGCCTGGTCATTGTGTGAGATTATGAATATTCTTATTTTTAAACATACAGTTGAGTGTCACTATTGCTTGGCCCAGTGGCATGTTGTGTTACATCTAAAACTAAATAGAAAACACAAAATAAAAAGTAAAATGCACCCATAAAGTCATTGTTGGTGATAAATTGTGTCACATTCATCTCATTATCTTAGGCGTAGCGGTGGGTTTAAAAACAGGCTGATGAATATATGGACTAGTTGAATGAGGACTTGTTGTTGAAAATTAATTAAAATTTTTCTGGCGGAGGACCCCCCGCCAGTGTGTCCCCCCCACATTAAAAATGCTTCTGACGCCCCTGGGGAAATGCGTTCTGGAAATGAATCACGGGAAGGACAGTTGTTGCGCGCACGAGTCTCACACAGACGATGGCGGACATGCACCGGCGCTTTGGGGGGGGGGGGGGCTTCGGGGGGCTCAAACCCCTGGGCCACAGCCAATCAGGGGCCTTGTAATATTAATAAAATAATAAACTGTCGGAATTGTGGGCCTACATTAATGTACGGATAGAAATAAGGTTAGAAATAAATGAGCGCACAGTAGCCTGCTGTAAGAGACATGGTGGATGTGGTTCGCGAAACGAACACCCACAACTGTACCAGAATAAAATGCAACAAAATGTAACGTCACGCACGAAAGCACACCAAAGACTGCAGACTACTGAGACACAAATTTAGAGACTTTGAAAGATGAAGCGTTCACATGTTAGCGGGGCGCATAAAACGAAAAAAAGAGAGAGATGCAGGTAATGATAGAATCGTTGCCTAAAGTCACAGACTTTTTTAAGGTAAGGATCACCAATCTGTTCAGAATATCAGCTACTTATCAGTTATCAGCCTACCAGCAGCTAGGCTATGTGCAGCTAGGCTAGATATGCTATGATCTGTCCAACAGTAAAATAAATCAGTTGTGATTTGAATACGTGTCGTGTGATTCGAGTTATAATCCTGTTAGTATAATAGCATATTTCGATGGGGATAATAAAATGTCTAAAATGGCATCTACTGAAGAAATTGATGAAAAGATTGTAGCCTATAATTTTCACAGTTCGGGCAGCAGACAGTGTAAGCATACTGAGGGGAATAGCAATACAAAGCTAGCACAGATCCACATTTCTCGCTAGCTGTGTTGGGTGTGTTGTTAACCCGTGTGGATTTAAGTGAAATACTTGAGAAGTTCTGTGGTCAAGACAACGTTTTAAGGTAAGGACGCTTGATTATTAATGTTTGCCCGCCGTGGCTTGTTGTTGACGAAAGGCCCACACGATTTTGCCTTATGCAGCTACTGCTAGCGTCATGCTTTGAACTAGGTTAAGCTCATTTGCGCTAAAGGATGGGTTTATTGAAGGACTTTGATGTAGCTAGTTTCTTTTTAAAAAATCGTATGCTCAAAACAGTATGCCCGTGTTCATCATGTTTAACTTTTTTCTTGATGGAGTGCGTGAAATATTGTTGCAAGTGGTATTTCGATGCAGTCATGTCAAAAAGGCAGTTGAATGCACGGTCTTATTCAAGGAGAAGGAAGACTTGCATGATGCTTGAACATAGATCGGTAAAATAGACCCTAGTAGGACTTGGTTTCGTGTATTTCGGTCTGTAGAGTTATGAGTTTGGCCGCTGTCCATGGTGTTTACGTTTCATGTGGCCGCCGAGCCAAGTACCTTCATCATCATCATCATCATGTTCCCCTGTCAAAAGTTAAACTCTCTAGGGGTGCTTCTGCTGTAGCAGTTGCAGCAGTTGCTCAAAGTTTGATTTGTCCATCATCATACGTCTTATCTGTTGGGTGTCTATGCCCAGCAGATTTTCCCATTTCGTCCATTTGTAACCATTTTTGTCAAACAGGAGCTGCTTTTGCACTTGGTTATTGCCCATCCGGCAAACGTGAGCAATATATTTTAGTTGTTGTATGTAGCAGGATAGTTTTATATCCTGGGTTCCTGTCAGTTTCCGGAGGTCAGCATTGGACATCTTGTAGCTCCAGTCTATATCTTCATTTGTAGTGTTCTTTTGGTCAGGGGCATTCTTTTGTTTATATCCAACTTTAATCATTTTCCTTAGGAAGCCGTGCCACACTACCTCAATTTTGTGAATTTCACTGGATGATAGTTGCCATGCCTGTGTGCTGTACAGGAGACGAGATCGAACGCATGCCACTAGGAACTTTATACGGGTTTTTAGGAGTATTCGGTGGTCGGTTAGAACGTGTTTCAGTTCATTCCATTTCATAAATGCAGCACTTATCCTAGCATGCAGGAAGTGTGAGGATTCATCACAGTTGCTGACATTATAACCAAGATATTTAAAGGTGCGGACGTTTTTAATATTAGTGCCGCCAAGGGAAATGATACTTGGTTTACATTTGATATCCTCATTGACGTTAAAAGCCATTGTTTCTGTTTTGACATATGATATTTGTAAACCAAAGCGGGTGTAGGTCTTATCATACAACTGAAGAATATTCTGAAGCTCCTCGATGGATCCAGCGAGTATGGCCTGATCATCTGCGTATAGAATCTCTGTTATGCAACCCTCTCCTGATGCTCGTGCTTTCGTACGCATTTCTCTTGTGGAATGCAATATCTGAACTTGAAGCCTGTATCTGGGTACAGTTTTGATATCTCATGCTGTGCAATCCTGACAACAAAGTCCATATAGATATTAAAAACTGATGGCGATTCTAGGGCACCTTGTCTTGCAGTGAATGTTTGTTTTCATGCCGCCGAGCTATTTTTATGTATTTTATTTTTTAAAAGGACTTGTCTGTAGGTGTGTGTGTTTTATGTTTACAACACATAGGTCTACATTAGCGCATGCGCGCTTGTGTGGTTATCTCTGGCCATGCCCCTGCGTGAAAGTTATGCAGTGTCACTGTCCTGTCCGTGGTAATAATCAGAACCGGCTCTGTAATGATAATGCGCGCATTCTTCTCTCCCTCTGTGGTTGGATGTGTTGAGCGATGTGAGCGTGGGCCTTGCGCAGCTACGCTGAGCCAAACGTAACCTATCGTAGGCTTCTAGGCTAATTACGCGCTTACACTGTAAATGCTTGACACGTATTGCAAATAAAATAAGAGTGTTTTCCTGGCCAACGGTAAGGGTAGGGTTGACAGGTAGCCTATGAGGGGCCTAGCCCCTGGGCCACGGGTGTTGATAAAGCGCCCCTGCAGACATGGAGGAGACCGAGGAACCTGTGGTGGACGACCCTGCAGAAAACGCAATTTCTTCCAGTAATGAAGTGCACCCCTGGCCCTACATACGTGATCACTTCAGCTTCATAGAGAAAAGGGGTGACAGTTTCATTATGCAATGCAGATTGTGTGCCCAAGAAGACAACCATTGCGGCATACAAAAATTCGACGTCTAATCTGCGCAAGCATGTTGAGGTAAGTATTGTCATTGGCATCATAATCACGGGCGCAGATAGAGGGTGGGACGGGTGGGATTCGTCCCACCCAGATTTAAATTCACCTCGTTCGGTCCCCCCCACTTATAGGGAGGAAAAAATGTCTATGCTGTCTTTCTTTGCATAAGGCAAACCTCACGGAAAAATCAAAAGACTAATTACCATTCGGTTTATTGAGGTGCACAGCAGTACATACATAGTTGCAACAATTCACATAAAACAAAAAGACTGATATTCGGTTGGTTGAGCTGCGCAGACTGCACAGGTTGCGAGCTCGAGCTTGGTTGCTATGGTTACCCACAACAAGTTTGACAGGCATATCGGGGTTGGTTTGCTGGCAGCTTTGTCCCCCCCAGTTCAAAAAACGTATCTGCACCCCTGATCATAATGTTTCCTTTCCATAGTAAAACCGACAATAGGCTGGTTATATTCCAAAAATAGTGGATGGCATTGCTAATGTTGAAGTAGCAACCTGTTGGTACTGTAACATAACGGTAACTAGTCTGTTATTCGGTTGGCTAATCATGCAAGCAAGTTAGCTCGCCAACCTGACGTGATCAGTCCTCCTACCATTCTACATCCAACAGGCCAGAAAGGAATACTAAGCAAAACAAATAATGTTTGAATTGAATTGTTCAATAACACACAGTGCACACAGGCAAGCTACGAGATTTCGGTGCAACATTTCACTTTCATATTTCGTGTACAATGCTTTGTGTGTGGTCAGGGCGATGTAAACGACATGACTGTGTGTATTGACCTTTTTTGTTTATCTCAGTTTTAATGCAGCATTATCCTAAGCATTCAATTTGATACACTTCCTTTAAATAAAACATCTGGGTTGAGATGTACATATATCCTTGTTTCCTCTTCTTTTTCATTTTTGCACAACACAATGGAGGCAGAAAACACCCATTGTTAAAAGTAACATTTTACTTTTACTCAAAGTACATTTTAAATGATCTACTTTTTACTTTTACTTGAGTAGATTTTTTGTCTGGTAACTTTACTTGTACTTAAGTAAAATTTCATCAGAGTAACAGTACTTGTACTTGAGTATAATATTTTAGTACTCTTTCCACCTCTGCCTAGTTGTGAACCTTAGCTCACGATTAATTTTTACTCATAAATTTTTAGTTGTGCAAAGCAAACCAAATCCCCAGCCAACTCCATCCCCATCTTCTTGCATGCTCTGGACCTCAGTTTCCTCTTCAGGAGCCTGATAAAGTAAAGCGACAGAACTGAACGTGACATTTGGGATTGGGCCACTTCAGAACTCGAAGCAGCTGTGAGTAACGCCCACCTGTAAAGCCACTCTCCGCATCGGAGCTCTTTTGAAACGCTGCCCAAGCATTTGGTTCCAATAGTTACAGTATGGGAAAAGGCTGTAATGTTTGCATGATGTTCCGCTGCTCGAGAAACATCATCTTAGCTTGCCATGCGATGCCAAATGACTGGAGTGCCAGCACTGCTGTTAAAGTCCTAGACAGATTATGTCTTCGTTAAGAAAACAGCAAGTTAATCATACAATGCAATGCAATATCACATTTCCTGTATTCAGAAGGCATTTTCCAATATGTTTTTTCCCCCCATGCAAGCTATATTGAGTCCAGCGCAAGTTGTATGTATTTATATAAAAACCAGAAGTGTGAGTGTTTGGAGATTTAATTCCTTTGCCAAGCGTGCACTATCAGCTATTCCGAAATCCACACACTTTTTTTTTCACACTTCAGAAAACAAACCATCAATAAATAGAACGATTCTAGTGAGGAACTGAGTTTTTTTTCTCCGTTGGTCCACTGGGAGCAACCAAAAAGAAGATGCACCGTGTTTACTGGCTAGTCTTTATGTCTTCTTCCTACATCGCATCTCTTCTGCCCTCACTGCTTGCTTTTTTTTTATAGCTTGAATGACGCTCTGCTCTTTTCTTCTCTTCTGTTCTCTTCTCTGCTGACAACAACCCACATCAATAAAGTGACAAACTTTCTGACAGTTTCAAGTGTTTGACATGAAGGGAGAACAGAGTGGAGGAGAAAGTTCTGGAGAAGGGGAAGATCTAAAATACTTCCAGCAGCCGATTCCTCTGCCAGGACAAAGGAGAGTTGAATGAATGAATGAATGAATGAATGAATGAACAGAGAGCAAGAAAGAAGGAAAGAAAAACAAAGAAAAAAGAAAGAGAAATACAAAGAAAAAACAGAGAAAAAGAAAAAAGAAAGGAAAGAAAGAGACAAAGAAGAAAATGGAACAAAAAACAAAGAAGGAAAGAAAAAACAAACAAATAAAGAAACAAAGAAGAAAAAAGAAAGAAACAAAGGGAAAAAAGGAAAACAAACTAATTAAAAAGAAAAACTAAGAAAGAAAGAAAGAAAGAAAGAAAGAAAGAAAGAAAGAAAGAAAACAAAACAAAGAAGGAAAGAAAAAACAAATAAATAAAGAAACAAAGAAAAAAGAAACAAAGAAAAAAGGAAAACAAGCAAATATTCAAAGAAAAAAATAAGAAAGAAATAAACAAAGGAAAGAGAAAAGACAAAGAAAGAAAGAAAGAAAGAAAGAAAGAAAGAAAGAAAGAAAGAAAGAAAGAAAAAGAAAGAAAGAACAAACAAATAAAGAAGAAAGAAACAAAGGAAAGAAAAAGAGACAGAAAGAAAGAAGAAAAAAGACAGAAAAAAGAAAGACAAAGAAAAAACAAAGGAAAAAGAGAGAAAAAAGAAGGAAAGAAAAAAACAAAAAGAAAGTAACAAAGAAAAAGATGAAGAAAGAAAGAAAGAAAGAAAGAAAGAAAGAAAGAAAGAAAGAAAGAAAGAAAGAAAGAAAGAAAGAAAGCTGTGAATCTGGCAGATATGGACAGAGATTAAAAGAGTTCAGTGTATCCGGACCCTGACCA
Source organism: Neoarius graeffei (assembly GCF_027579695.1). Lineage (NCBI taxonomy): Eukaryota > Metazoa > Chordata > Actinopteri > Siluriformes > Ariidae > Neoarius > Neoarius graeffei. The sequence goes on from NC_083583.1 coordinate 66,892,240, forward strand.
ATCTCCCTTCTTTCAGCACGTCTTCAGTAGTTTATTCAGTATGGAGTGATGATAAATACAATGATAAACTGCGGTACAAATGTATGACAATTCAAATCAATAAATAAAAATGGTGATTATTATCAGGCTGCATAATCTCTTTAGTTTTTCCTTGCTGTAGTTACGCTGTTTAGACAGCAGATCGTGTACAATAACATACTGTAGTGGGAATACACGTGACTTCACTGTAGGCGGAAGTAATGCAGCTCTAATGCTGAAAGAACACACAAAAAAACAGATCTAAAATGGGAAAGAGCTGTTTGACTGTACAAATACATTTAACAAGAAATCAGAGCTCGCTTTATACAGACTGCTGAAAGATAAAGAAAAGAGAAGTAAATGGAGGGAGTATAAAGGTTCGTAGACATTAAGAAAAGGCCTTTTTCTTATTAACTTTACATTTTTAATAAAATGTTTTAGTTAATAAGCTATTATATTTTACTCCAACATTTACAAATGTGGGTAAATAATTATTGTTGGCTATTAGGAAAATGAAACAAAAGGAATATTTAAGTTGATAAAGAACAGGAAAATAAATGTTGCGTTTTAAATTTTTTTTTTTAAATATCATGAGAAAATCAAATTGTGAATCAGATAAATCATTACATAAATGCAAACTTCTTATATTGTGACATTATGATAAGCAGTGTGTGTGTGTGTGTGTGTGTGTGTGTGTGTGGGTACGTTTCACGTCTCTGAGATATTCCTTTTATTTTCTACAAAATAAATCTTTAATTCATCAATTTTGCACAATAATGAAAATTATGACAAACTTTCACCAATAGCAATGCTTGATGTATATTTTAGATCCATTTATCCATAAAACATTAGCTAAATGACTCCCCCCCCCCACACACACATTATTGGCTGTCTTCGACTCCTGATTCATCCATTCAACTCAAATAAACAGAAAGTGATTCAGTCCAACAGTCTGTTTTTTGGGGGGCTTATTCTATTCACTGTTATAAAATCAATTGCATCTAAAGTCTATTTTCTGTATTATGTGAAATTTCAGTCATAAAAAATATATATATTTTTTATTCTTCCCGATGTTCCTGTCAACTCTGTTATACAACCACATAAAATCCACAAAGACTTTTAATAATGCGCATGACACCTGCACCGAGTGATGTCACTTCCTCTGGCGGGAAACTTCAGAAAGGCAGTGACATGTGTTATGTTTCTTCTGTCATTAATTTGAACAAAATGTTGAGGATTTTACACCAACAGTTGATTAATTATTCATCAACTCTGTTATTGTGGTACTGGAGTGAATCTCTCACTCATTTAAAAAAAACAATAATATGATTAAAATCCATAAACTTCTGCTTTTATATATGCCATGTGGTCGCTAGTTTGAGGTTAGCATGTGTAGTTAAGACACAAAATGGTGGAAAAAATGTCAACTCTGTTACCATCAGTTCTACTAATGGATTGCCCGGTTTGATGATAACAGAGTTGACGATGACTAACAGAGCCAACATCTGAAATGTACTCGCAATCACACACAGAGTACTGGGCAAAAGTCTTAGCCCCCCTCCTTTTCATACAAACTTTATAGATTTCTATTTTATACATATATATACACATTATCGAGTCAGTACAAAAACATTTTAGAGTTCTAAACATTTGTTCGTTTTCCAGCACAAAATTAAATGTTACAGAAAAAAAGTTTGTATCTGAGCAGTGTATTCCTTAAGAGAGCACTTTTCAGATTAAAAAAGAAAACATAATGAAGGCTGCTGGGTTTTGGTGCAAAATTACGAAGTGATTGTGACAAAGTGTCCAGAAGAACTGTGGCTGGTTCTGTAAGATGCTCAGTAAAACCTACAGCTCATTTCCGCATAAAACTGCACTCATTGTACCTGAGACTAAAGCAAAAGTTCGTCTCACACCAAATCCACTTTGTTATACTGATTTACTATGGCATACTGATTACAGTTTATAGCATTTTTTTTAATGTTGAAACATTTCATTTAATTATTTTTAAGCCATTTTTGGTTGACAGCACTTCTTTACATGTACCTAAGACTTTTGCCCAGTACTCTGGTACCGTATATATACACCATACATACATCCACCCACACACTCACTCAACAGAGCTCACGATATAAATCAGGATCTAATCAAAACTGTAATCATTTATATCCCTTTTCTGAGATATCACTTGTTTCTTGATAGCTTGAGAACATTCTGTTTAAACAGTTCATTTTTTTGGAAAATGGATTGATTTTATCAGAAAAAAGCAGTAATATGTTTTTTAAAATATACTTTAAAAAGTTCCCTTACTTGATATGTTCAATAATTCAATTTCATAAACACAAAACAAAATCACGCAAATCCTTGATGTTTGAGAGCAAACCTATACATGATGTATAGGTTTGCTCTCAAACATCAAGGATTTGCGTGATTTTGTTTTGTGTATCGTAGAAATGTCTCCAAGTTCCAGTTTGTGCGATTATTATTATTATTATCATCATTATCAAATTGCCCTTTATAATATTAAAGTGATCCCCTTATACAGCAAGCCATATTATTATTATTATTATTATTATATTTTATTACACTTCAAATTTTCCCTATGTCAGCCCTGTGATGACCTGGCGACTTGTCCAGGGTGTACCCCGCCTCTTACCCGTAGTCAGCTGGGATAGGCTCCAGCTTGCCTGCGACCCTGTAGAACAGGATAAGTGGCTACAGATAATGGATGGATGGATTTTCCCTAATAGTAATACTGTTAAAGACTTACAACTACATTAGAACTTCACTGGAAAATCCAGGCAGCTGCTCGTACTGTAATAACTCCATCCTGTACACTGTAAAACATTTCAACCCTGTTTAGTTATGTCCATTTACCTTTTCTCTTTAACTCAATAAGGTCTGAAAAGTGTTTTAATTTGAACTAATTTGTGCAAGTTTTCAAAGGTTAGACTTGAATTACTTAGTTGTCTTGACTAATTGAGACTTGTTCTGAGTCGAAACAAAGATAATTGTCAAACTGAGTTAACTTGCATTTCCAAGCTAAACCAGTTTGAAATGTTTTACAGTGTAGGGTGAGAACATTCCTACATTTACATGCTCGTGATCAAGTCATATTATCAACACTGAAATTACCCTCATCGTATCTGATCATTTACATAATTAAACAAAAATCAAAGCAGTGCATCTTCACTAATCACCACTAGATGGGTGTGAGTAACTCGGGAACAGTCTGAATGAAACGTGCTCCATATGTGTGCTGAAACTTTGCCAAGGCACCTTTCGGCCTGTTAGCAGGGAATAAATAAATAAGCTGCGTCGCCCCAACCAGCAGCTCCATATCAATTCCTGCACTTACTCTTGTTTATTTTGTTTTCAGCGTATACGTCGTTCCAAGGGGCACAATTTCCTGTAATGAAATTGAACAGTACTCCTCCTGGAATTCATTAGAATAAGAGTGCTGGAGTCCCACGCCTCTGTCAGGCCAAAGGGGGAATTATCTAGCCCAAGTCCCACAGGCGTGGCACGCAGGGTAACGCTTTAGGGCTGGCACTCGTCGAAAGGAGACAAACGAACACACCTGAAAGGGGGAATGAACATCAGTGCAGGAAGCTCAAAGGTGTGTGAGATGCATGGAGTAAAAAACAAACAAACAAACAAACAAACAAACAAACAAAAAAATCACCTTTCATATATCCATGAGTTCAGATTTACACACAGTGATGGCAAATAATCCAACAGCTGTTATGCGATAAAACAAGTTCCATTTTTATTTCGCTTTCAGTTAACATGGAAAGGATTAATCTTTGAGTTAGACATTGAGAACAAAACAACAAAAAAAACAAACAAAAAAACACCCCCCAAAAAATGATAAATAAATAACAGACGGGTTTTTGACCCAACCCCCCTCCCCCCTCCAACCAAACAAATGTTTTTGGGTGTAAGCAAAGAGAGTGACGCACCGAGCCACATTCATCAGCGCCGAAACATTCACTTACACTCGCAGATTGGAATTTGTGACTTTTTTCAAAAGTTACTTGGCCTGTAGATCACGAATCTGTCCACGACGCAGTGCGCTAGTGAACACAACCTAGCAGGAAACGATCTGCCGCATGCTCTTCGTTGACTTTTGCAGAGGCTTCATATGTAAACATGTCACCGTTAAACACCGCGACTAAAATCATATAACACACACACACACACACACACACACTTACTTCTGTGTGACAATTCTCCACCCTGACCCTCTGTCTCAGAGTTTAACACCGATATTGAGATAAATATGCTTCTAGGAGGCAACAGTTTGTTAAATTGTGTTAACATTACAGTATAAGGAAAAAAAAAGTTATAAACTGATTATAGCTCAATAATACTAAAAAAAAAAAGTAAAACACTTTAAAATGCTCCGACACTACTCTTGAAAACATTTTACATGGATACTATCACAGCAAATCAAAATTATTTAGGTGTTTAGATGAAAAAAAAAAAGACACAAAAGCTGTTAGAGCTGTAAAGAAATTCGGAGGTTTTTGTCGGAGAACCCGAAATGGAAGTCTGAAGGTCCGTCGAGCGTGAAAAGTGCACTGGAAAAGTGAGTTCGTAATCGAGATGAACGGGATGTCACTGAAATGGATTTCGAATACTTGTGCACGAATGAGATGTTATGTCCTAACCGAGACGAGATGTGCAAATCGATTGATCTGGGAGTGTACGTCCTTTCAAGATGGGAAAGCCCAAATAAACCTTTGCTTTAAAAAACAAAAACAAAAAAAAACATCTAGAAAAAAAGTCAACTAATTAGGCTGAAAATGACTGGCGACTTTGCTGCCTCTGTTGGATGTTGCCTGGCAAACAGACGGAACAAAGCTCGGATTTGGTGTAGGTGAGAACAGGCACTTAGCGCAATTTATTGTGTTGAGGTTTACATTGACAACACCGTGTGTGTGTGTGTGTGTGTGAGATACGTTTGTCAGATCAGTGCGTCAAAATGCTGTGTCTGCATTACTATTATTCACTTAACAAAACCGACTTTTTATTCATCAGTCGTTCCTTCATCAGTCGTGGTCCGTAACCGCGTCAAAATAATTCCACCATCCGGGTTCTGAGCCTGGTCTCTTCGCCGAGACTCGAACAAGTGCCTTGTCTTTGGATCAAAAGTGATAAACGAAGGTTATTCGGGATTCCATTCGGGCAGGCAAGTGTTTAAAAGTAGCCAGTCCTGGGGAGTGAGGATGCTACGCGAGAATAAATTACAAAATGACTAACACCTGGTTTGTTCCCTTGTTTCTTAAAAAAAAAAAAAAAGAGGTGCAGATGTGCACACTAAAGGCACTGGATTAGTTAAAAAGTGCATGCAACCTGCAATACGTACATGATGACTTCATTCTCTTTTAATAGAACTACAAAAACAAGAACAAGTTAAACAATTCAATGGGGGGGTGAGATTAGTTTATCAGGACCAAGGCAGAGTTGTTTTTTGTTTAAATAGGGTTTCTGAATGAGCGTCACAGGACATTTTGATTCATTTCATACAGAAAAAAAACCCCATTTACATTCAACCATAAAGAAAGGGGTGCTGCAGCATTTGTGTATTATATTATTAAAAAAAACAAAAAACAACAGAGAACAGCATGACGCTTTAAGGCTTGGGTACTCCTTTGTGTGCGAGGCAAATTCTGTCTGGAAGAAAAATAAGACATTCTATGCATTTTTAATTTTCCGACCGTTGTGTAATCTTTGGTTGGAAGTTGTGCATGCACAAGTGTGTGTCTGTGTGTGTGTGTGTGTGTGTGTGTGGAGTAAATACACTTACTGTGACTTGGCACTTCAGCACTACACACCACACCGAAGTAGAATGAATGAATACTCAATAATAATAATAATAATAGTAAATGTGACGATTTTTTTCTCACGTTATTACCGTGCACAAGTTTCTCATAGTAAAGAAGCAATTGTATGATATGATTGTAACATGAACCAAGGAGCCATAGGAAATTTAATAAAATAATAATAATATTTAAAAAAAGGCCGGCAAACATCATCCAGACGTGGGCCATAGACAGGGGGAGCAGACAGCGGATGGATTCAGTTGGCCAGAGTCAGCGCATGCATGTGCTTGGCGATTTCGTACACGTAGGTGATGTCAGGCCGCTTCTCCGGATCTGGATTGATGCACATATCTACCAGCTTTCTCAGCTGGGTCAAAAAAAAAAAAAAGAGGAAAAAGAAATAATAAATCAACACGCCAATGATGATGCGTTCAATCTTTTTTCTGCACTCACACTTCTCATCACATCTCATCTCATTTTATCTGTGCCATATTTTTCACATCACATGACATTTAATTGCTAAATAATAGATGCACCACAATTACTAGTTTCCGAAGAAATAGTTTTTATTTATGGCGTCAAATCAGCCTCGAAAACCTGTTTGAAGTCACATTTCCTCTCCGAGCCAAGAAACAGACTTGAAATAAGGCTAAAGCTTTCTACATGCTTGCTGCCTCACACACACACACACACTTGAGTCCCCAAAATTCACACTCCCGTGCTACTGAGAGACAGAGACGCGACCTCAGCCCCAACAACGGCATCATTAAAAGAAGAAAAAGAAAAGGGAAAAAAAGACCCCTCTCCCCAAATACCTAATCACCATGGCAACCGGCTCTTTCGAGCGCAGGCCTGGCTGCTGCTGCTGCTGCTGTCTCCTAATCAGCACAGCATGTGAAATGCAAATCGAGCCCGGCGCAGAATTAGTGGAGGGAAGAGGAGAAAAAGAAGAAGAAAAAAAAAGATGGCTTGGGGAATGGGGGGTGCAAATCAGGATTCAGATATGTAAAATATTCATATACCTTGTTTAAAGGGAAAAACAAAGAGGTGAGAGTCGCAGATTTGCTGATGAGGGAAAGGGGTTTGTCTGTCAGGAGGTGGTAAATGACACACCAAAGATGAGCGACTGACAGTTTTTTTGCCGTTCGCCTTCAGGAGCATTGTTTAAACGCAGACAGGGATGGATGCGGGCCCTGTGTCGATGCTGGGGGGTGCATTTCTTTTTTTTTTAAGTCGGTCGGGGTTGATGATGGCGAGCGGAAATGTAGAAACGTACAGTGATGTGCAGAAATGAGCTCAGAGAGACAGAATGAAGCCTGAATGTTCTGCACTGGTTTGTAAAAAGAACACAAATCTAACACTTTTACAGAACGAGGTATGGGGTCACCGAGAAAAGTCGAGTCTTAATATCTGAACAGTGCACGCAAAACCATGTCCAGTCAAAGTGCTCTTGGAAATATAGTGTACACACCAGGCATGTAACAAGTCACCCAATTTATGAATCGATTCGATTCACCATACTGGGCTTGCGATTCGATTTTCCCATGATATTTTTTGAAAAAGAAAAAAATTTAAATTTTCAAAATTTAAATGTTCAGAGTTTCTTTCTGAATTTGCAGATTTTATCTCAGATCTGGTTATTTCCTTAGATAAAGCTTTAGTTGTTGGAGATTTTAATATTCACTTCGATAACCCAGAAGACCCTTTAAAACAGCGTTTGTGTCCATTTTAGATTCAGTAGGGATTAATCAGAATGTCATAGGACCGACCCATAATTGTGGTCACACCCTCGATCTAATACTAACATTCGGGTTAAACGTAGAAAATATAGTCATACTTCCACAGTCTGAAGTTATCTCAGATCATTATCTCATCTCATTCAAACTATGTCTGAGTAATAATATATGCACCTCACCACGCGACTGTATTAAACGTACATTCACGTCAACTACTGCACAGAGCTTTATAAATGATCTCCCAGAGTTATCAACTCTGACTGGGTCACTGTCGGCCCCTGCAGAACTTGATCAGGCAACTGAATGCTTAGAGTCAACGTTCCACCATACTTTAGATAATGTAGCTCCTCTTAAAAGGAAAATGGTCAGAGACAAAAAATTGGCACCCTGGTATAATGATGACACTCGCACTTTAAAATAGACCACTCGAAAATTGGAATGTAAATGGTGTCAAACAAAATTGGTAGCGTTCAAATTAGCGTGGAAGGAGAGCTTCCTGAAGTATAGAAAAGCTCTTAGTGCTGCTAGATCAACATATCTCTCCTCCCTAATAGAAGATAACAAAAATAATCCAAGATTCCTATTTAATACTATAGCAAAATTAACCAGGAATAAGTCCACTATAGACACATGCATACCCGCAGTATCTACATACTGCAGGTGTGCATGTGTCTATAGTGGACTTATTCTTGGTTAATGTTGCTATAGTATTATGAAGTAGCAATGGCTTCATGAATTTTTTTAATGACAAAATTGAGAATATCCGACAAAAAAATTCAAACTACTAATTTAAGGTCAGACAATGTAAGTGACCCTGTAGTTAACAATATAACTGTATCAGATCATCAGTTAGAATGTTTTACTCCCCTTAGAGAAACTGAATTACTTTCATTAATCTCGGCATCAAAAGCCTCAACTTGTGCACTAGATCCCTTACCTACACGTCTATTCAAACAGATAATACCTGAAGTAATTGAACCGCTTCTAAAATTAATAAATTCTTCTCTTACGATTGGTTATGTACCCAAATCCTTTAAACTAGCAGTTATCAAACCCCTGATTAAAAAACCTGACCTTGATCCCTGTCAGCTGTCCAATTATCGGCCAATATCAAACCTCCCCTTTATCTCCAAGATCCTTGAAAAAGCTGTGGCACAGCAGTTATGTTCATATTTACATAGGAATAACATCCATGAAATGTATTAGTCAGGATTTAGACCTCATCATAGCACAGAGACAGCTCTGGCTAAAGTAGTAAACGACCTACTGTTGGCGTCTGATCAGGGCTGTGTCTCGCTGCTTGTGTTGCTTGACCTGTGCAGCATTTGATACCATTGATCATTCCATTCTTCTGGATAGACTAAAAAATGTTGTGGGAGTTAAGGGAACGGCCCTCTCCTGGCTCAGCTCTTATTTAACTGATCGCTATCAGTATGTTGATATAAATGGTGATTTTTCTAGACGTACTGAGGTAAAGTTTGGTGTTCCACAAGGTTCTGTCTTGGGTCCACTGCTTTTTTCTTTATATATGTTACCTCTGGGTGATATTATTCATAAACAGTGTATTAGTTTCCACTGTTATGCTGATGACACACAGTTGTATGTTTCTGCAAAACCTGATGAGAGACACCAGCTTAATAGAATTAAGGAATGTGTTAAGGACATTAGACACTGGATGCTTATTAATTTCCTTCTGCTTAACTCTGACAAGACTGAAGTACTTGTACTAGGACCACATGCAGCTAGAGGTAAGTTTTCTGATTACATAGTAACTCTGGATGGCCTTTCTGTTTCTTCATGTGCAGCAGTAAAAGACCTCGGAGTGATTATTGACCCCAGTCTTTCATTCGAAACTCACATTGATAACATCACCCGGATAGCTTTCTTTCATCTCAGAAATATTGCTAAGATAAGAAATTTAATGTCACTACATGATGCGGATAAACTAGTTCATGCTTTCGTTACCTCCAGGTTGGATTATTATAATGCCTTACTGTCTGGATGTTCCAAAGTGCATAAACAAGCTCCAGTTAGTTCAAAATGCAGCAGCAAGAGTCCTTACGAGAACTAAAAAATATGACCACATCACCCCTGTCTTATCCACACTGCATTGGCTCTCAATCAAATTTCATATTGATTATAAAGTACTACTATTGACCTTTAAAGCGCTGAATGGTCTCGCTCCACAGTACCTGAGTGAACTTCTGGTCCTTTATGACCCACCACGCCTACTTAGATAAAAAGGTGCAGGCTATCTGCTGGTACCTCGTATAGTGAAGGCTACATCAGGGGGCAGAGCCTTTTCTTACAAAGCCCCACAGTTATGGAACAGCCTTCCAAGTAGTGTTCGGGAATCAGACACGGTCTCAGTGTTTAAATCTAGGCTGAAAACATATCTGTTTCGTCAAGCCTTTCGTTAATGGTGTTTATGAGGTAAAGGAGTAGATCTGGAGGGTCCTCAGACATAGAGTGTTTTGGTACACTGGGATGTATGGATGCTGTCAGTCCCCACTCGCTTGCTCACTCGAGTTTGTTGACGGTGTAGTGGCTGGCTGCTTTATGTCCCGGGGCTCCCTCATGCCTGTGTTACCTTCTGGCTCTCCCCTTTTAGTTATGCTGTCATAGTTAGTTGCCGGAGTCCCTGCTTGTACTCAGTGCAAAATGTATACTGTTATTTTTCAGGTGACATTGGGCATACCTAACAACCTGTGTTTTCTCTCCCCCCCCCCCAAATCTGTCCCTCTGAGTTACATGTCGGTCCTGGGATCGAGATGCTGACCTCTTCTGCTCCTCGGACCTGCCTGATCCATCCTGATGCCCTATGTCTGGTTGGAGTCTCATCGCATCGCTCCTGTGGAGGACGGCCTCATATGGACAGTTGAAAGTCACACCTGGAGGACGCTCTGGACACTTACAGTAATGCTTTTATGGCTGAGGACTACAGTTGACTTGCTAACTTTAGGACTGCAGTTGTCATGAACAGTTTTGCACTCAAGGTTCCATTAATGAAGAGTTAAAACATCAATGAAACTGACTGCATGTTAAAACTGTTAATGTTATAGTCATGTTGTCTGTTGTTGCCCAAATGAGGAAGGGTTCCCTTTTGAGTCTGGTTCCTCTCGAGGTTTCTTCCTCATGTTGTCTGAGAGGACAACATGAGGAAGAAACATTTTTCCTTGCCACCGTCACCACAGGCTTGCTCATTGGGGATAGATTAGGGATAAAATTAGCTCATGTTTTAAGTCGTTCAAATTCTGTAAAGCTGCTTTGCGACAATGTTTATTGTTAAAAGCGCTATACAAATAAACTTGACTTGACTTAAATGAAGAAAATGTTATTACCAAAAAAAAAAGCAACATTTATTTTCCTATTATCAACTTAAGTCTTCCTTATTTACCCACATTTTTAAAGGCTGGAGTAAAGTATAACAGCATATCAACATACAACCCCGATTCCAAAAAAGGTGGGACAAAGTACAAATTGTAAATAAAAACGGAATGCAATAATTTACAAATCTCAAAAACTGATATTGTATTTACAGTAGAACATAGACAACATATCAAATGTCGAAAGTGAGACATTTTGAAATTTCATGACAGCAACACATCTCAGAAAAGTTGGGACAGGGGCAATAAGAGGCTGGAAGAGTTAAAGGTACAAAAAAGGAACAGTTGGAGGACCAAATTGCAACTCATTAGGTCAATTGGCAATAGGTCATTAACATGACTGGGTATAAAAAGAGCATCTGGGAGTGGCAGCGGCTCTCAGAAATAAAGATGGGAAGAGGATCACCAATCCCCCTAATTCTGCGCCGACAAATAGTGGAGCAATATCAGAAAGGAGTTCGACAATGTAAAATTGCAAAGAGTTTGAACATATCATCTACAGTGCATAATATCATCAAAAGATTCAGAGAATCTGGAAGAATCTCTGTGCGTAAGGGTCAAGGCCGGAAAACCATACTGGGTGCCCGTGATCTTCGGGCCCTTAGACGGCACTGCATCACATACAGGCATGCTTCTGTATTGGAAATCACAAAATGGGCTCAGGAATATTTCCAGAGAACATTATCTGTGAACACAATTCACCATGCCATCCGCCGTTGCCAGCTAAAACTCTATAGTTCAAAGAAGAAGCCGTATCTAAACATGATCCAGAAGCGCAGACGTCTTCTCTGGGCCAAGGCTCATTTAAAATGGACTGTGGCAAAGTGGAAAACTGTTCTGTGGTCAGACGAATCAAAATTTGAAGTTCTTTATGGAAATCAGGGACGCCGTGTCATTCGGACTAAAGAGGAGAAGGACGACCCAAGTTGTTATCAGCGCTCAGTTCAGAAGCCTGCATGTCTGATGGTATGGGGTTGCATTAGTGCGTGTGGCATGGGCAGCTTACACATCTGGAAAGACACCATCAATGCTGAAAGGTATATCCAGGTTCTAGAGCAACATATGCTCTCATCCAGACGACGTCTCTTTCAGGGAAGACCTTGCATTTTCCAACATGACAATGCCAAACCACATACTGTATCAATTACAGCATCATGGCTGCGTAGAAGAAGGGTCTGGGTACTGAACTGGCCAGCCTGCAGTCCAGATCTTTCACCCATAGAAAACATTTGGCGCATCATAAAACGGAAGATACGACAAAAAAGACCTAAGACAGTTGAGCAACTAGAATCCTACTTTAGACAAGAATGGGTTAACATTCCTATCCCTAAACTTGAGCAACTTGTCTCCTCAGTCCCCAGACGTTTACAGACTGTTGTAAAGAGAAAAGGGGACGTCTCACAGTGGTAAACATGGTCTTGTCCCAACTTTTTTGAGATGTGTTGTTGTCATGAAATTTAAAATCTCCTAATTTTTCTCTTTAAATGATACATTTTCTCAGTTTAAACATTTGATTTGTCATCTATGTTCTATTCTGAATAAAATATGTAATTTTGAAACTTCCACACAATTGCATTCCGTTTTTATTTACAATTTGTACTTTGTCCCAACTTTTTTGGAATCGGGGTTGTATTAAAAGGTCAACTGCCTTTCAGATTTTTCACCCAATTATTTTTGTTTAGTTGAGCGAAAGCTACTGAATTCGAATCAGACTTCCAATTTTATTTTTTTTTAATCGAACAATTAATGAATTTATCTCCACATGGCCCTAAAGTCTCCACTATTTTTTTTCCTGCTTCACCATGACCCAATACAAGATACTACATCATGCATCATGTGGTTCACACAAGGCATTGTGGGATACAAATTTGAGACAGGAGAGAAAAATGGAGGACATGAGTGTGCAAATGAAACATGAAAGACCGACTACAGTAACGGAAAGCGAGAAGAAAAGACATTATGTGAAATACGAAGGAAAGGAAACGCAGGACCAAACTAATAAATATCGGGAGTCAGCGAGCACCTCGGTGTGATCAGCTGTTCATTTAGAGACAGAATGATGGAACTGTTGGTGCATGGTCAAAGGTAAACCTGCGCATGCGCGCACACACAGACTTCCTCTGTCTGCTTGACTGCGCAAAGCGAGCGATTTCATGCACATTATTTGCTTTAATCCCCTCAAATTAAATAACTTCCCAGCCACAGAATGGCCTGATATTTTGTGAGATATTACAGAAATAGCCCTGTGATGGCCTGGCGACTTGTCCAGGGTGTACCCCGCCTTTCGCCGGTAGTCAGCTGGGATAGGCTCCAGCTTGCCTGCAACCCTGTAGAAGGATAAAGCGGCTAGAGATAATGAGATGAGATGAACATGTATCACAACGACCACATTTCAGAGGGAACTAAATTTCACTGATTTTATGAAATCAAAAGGCCATCTAGCTTTAAAATATTCCTTTTGTTAAAAATGAAACTGTCAATAGCAAATAGGCCTTCTCTTCATAAACTTTGTACAGTCAATCAGACAGCAGCTCGTTCCCATTTTAGATCTGTTTTGGGGTTGTTTGTGTTTGCGCAGCATTAGACGTCTGTTACTTCTACCTACAGTGAAGTCACGTGCATTCCCGCTACAGTACACCCTCTGCTGTCTAAACAGCGTAATTACAGCAAGGAAAAACTAAAGAGATTCAAATCGTCATAAAATTTGTGTTACAATTTATCGCTGCATGAGATATCATTACATGCCTAATAGGTAGTGAATAAGGGATAGTTTCAGAAATGTCCATGTACAGGAACAAGCTAAGGAAACTGAATTACAACCGCAAAGACATTTTGTTACTCATTCTAAAATGATACTTCTCCCTGATACAGTAATATATCCAGATACTTATCTGTAGCCTTACAGTACTGCAAAGGTCAGGCGCCATTTAAAAATATATTTTTTCATCGTCAATTATTCATAAATGAATTAACAATGAATTAATTGTCATGTAAATGAAAATGGCCGGAACAAACAGCCATTTTGCTGTTTTATTTTTTTTTCTGCCTAATTTGTTGTTTAGGCATTGGTCCACACTGAAGTAGCTCCCGGCTTCTTTGTGGTGTACAGCAACTCATTAAATGTATACAATTAACAGTTATTACACGAAATCGAGTCGTACATGACCAGATAGTCGACGAGGCACATAGGACCGAGTCAGTTCTAATCCATGTATGATGAGATTGAGTGGAATAACTGTTTTATTCTATCCACATTCACTGGATTGTGAGAAACAGAGCATTTTTATTTGTATTTTTTGCAAATTCAATAAATAAAAACTTATACAAAACATCTGACAAAATCATTTCCGCTGAGAATGTAAACAAACTGGCAGAATGAAAGGACCAATTTGTGAAAAAAATAATAATAATTCTTGAAAAAAAAACGTTCTTACCATCAAATACTTTTATTCCATATTTTGCTGCTTTTTATTTTTTTTAATTTTTTGTGGTTTTGTTTTCGAGTAGAGTTTTTATTTCATCCTTGGTTGGTTTAGCAACACGCTCAGCCATTTTGTTTTTCTCTACTCACGGTGTATGAGCTGATATTCTAGGAGTAGAGTAGCCAATCAGAGCACACGATTACTCACATCCAGTGAATGTAGATAGAATAATTTATAATATAACCTCAGCGAGAAAACACTGAACTGCTTTTATATAAGCAAGACATACTGTACAACCCCGATTCCAAAAAAGTTGGGACAAAGTACAAATTGTAAATAAAAACGGAATGCAATGATCTGGAAGTTTCAAAATTCCCTATCAGAAAACTTAGATGACATATCAAATGTTTAAACTGAGAAAATGTATCATTTAAAGAGAAAAATTAGGTGATTTTAAATTTCATGACAACAACACATCTCAAAAAAGTTGGGACAAGGCCATGTTTACCACTGTGAGACGTCCCCTTTTCTCTTTACAACAGTCTGTAAACGTCTGGGGACTGAGGAGACAAGTTGCTCAAGTTTAGGGATAGGAATGTTAACCCATTCTGTCTAATGTAGGATTCTAGTTGCTCAACTGTCTTAGGTCTTTTTTGTCGTATCTTCCGTTTTATGATGCGCCAAATGTTTTCTGTGGGTGAAAGATCTGGACTGCAGGCTGGCCAGTTCAGTACCCAGACCCTTCTTCTACACAGCCATGATGCTGTAATTGATGCAGTATGTGGTTTGGCATTGTCATGTTGGAAAATGCAAGGTCTTCCCTGAAAGAGACGTCGTCTGGATGAGAGCATATGTTGCTCTAGAACCTGGATATACCTTTCAGCATTGATGGTGTCTTTCCAGATGTGTAAGCTGCTTACGCCACACACACTAATGCAACCCCATACCATCAGAGATGCAAGCTTCTGAACTGAGCGCTGATAACAACTTGGGTCGTCCTTCTCCCCTTTAGTCCGAATGACACGGCGTCCCTGATTTCCATAAAGAACTTCAAATTTTGATTCGTCTGACCACAGAACAGTTTTCCACTTTGCCACAGTCCATTTTAAATGAGCCTTGGCCCAGAGAAGACGTCTGCGCTTCTGGATCATGTTTAGATACGGCTTCTTCTTTGAACTATAGAGTTTTAGCTGGCAATGGCGGATGGCACGGTGAATTGTGTTCACAGATAATGTTCTCTGGAATTATTCCTGAGCCCATTTTGTGATTTCCAATACAGAAGCATGCCTGTATGTGATGCAGTGCCGTCTAAGGGCCCGAAGATCACGGGCACCCAGTATGGTTTTCCGGCCTTGACCCTTACGCACAGAGATTCTTCCAGATTCTCTGAATCTTTTGATGATATGATGCACTGTACATGATGATATGTTCAAACTCTTTGCAATTTTACACTGTCGAACTCCTTTCTGATATTGCTCCACTATTTGTCGGTGCAGAATTAGGGGGATTGATGATCCTCTTCCCATCTTTACTTCTGAGAGCTGCTGCCACTCCAAGATGCTCTTTTTATACCCAGTCATGTTAATGACCTATTGCCAATTGACCTAATGAGTTGCAATTTGGTCCTCCAACTGTTCCTTTTTTGTACCTTTAACTTTTCCAGCCTCTTATTGCCCCTGTCCCAACTTTTTTGAGATGTGTTGCTGTCATGAAATTTCAAATGAGCCAATATTTGGCATGAAATTTCAAAATGTCTCACTTTCGACATTTGATATGTTGTCTATGTTCTATTGTGAATACAATATCAGTTTTTGAGATTTGTAAATTATTGCATTCCGTTTTTATTTACAATTTGTACTTTGTCCCAACTTTTTTGGAATCGGGGTTGTACATATACACAAACATACATACATACATATATATATATTAGTGCTGTCAAAGTTAACGCAATAATAACGCGTTAACGCAATCTCAATTTAACGCGATTAAAAAAAATAGTGCCGTTAACGCAAATTCTAATTTGGCCCTGCGAGTCACCCATAGTTCCTGTTGAGGCTTGTCGCGCGCTGCTTCAATAAGAGTACGTGTGAGTGATGGAGAAAGGCATAGACATATAAACATCCTCGCCGCCATATTGGATGGGGCAAAGTGGAGATTCTTCACCCGTCTCTGGTATAGCGTCTAGACAGTAGCCAAGAATAAAGATGCCTCATTCATGTGCTGCGTTTAACTGTACCAACAGGTTTACCGTCCAAACGAGATCACATGGGATTACCTTTCACAGGTGAGACTGGAAAAATAATCTTCAATACTGTTCCTTCAGTCTTCAGTTTCCCAGCTCATCTCCACCGGGTAGGTGTATAGTTATAAGCAGTGAGAATTAGATAATACAGTGCCACACTATGATGAACGTTTTTGAACGTATGATGAATGTTTTTATTTTTATCTGTTTTTTTCTTCTTTTATGGCAAATACAAAAGAAACTAATGAAGAGTAAAATAAAACTTTTTTTTTAATTTTCACAGTGATGTGCACTTTATTTTTCATCCCTTGGTTTTCTCATCTAATATGGAAGTTATGGATGTCAGTGGCTGTGACAAGACGCGTTATGCTCTGCAATAAAAAAAAAACATTGGTACAAAGCAAGCCAATTCACTTTTTTATGCTGATAAGAGAATTACAATGGTTTTTCATGTGACAAAAATGTGCGATTAAATTGCGATTAATCGCGAGTTAACTATGACAGTCGCGACATTAATTGCGATTAAATATTTTAATCGCTTGACAGCACTAATATATATATATAATCCGTCAATCTTGTTTTTTTTTTTATTTCTTTAAAACTGAACCCAGCTTTGTGCACTGTGTTGTGTAGTGCAGAAATATCAGTGCTGCTGCCCCTAGTGGCTTCACTATTGAATTACATTCCAGCTTGAACAACGTGTTTCTATTGCTGGTTAAGTAAATGACTTGTCAAATATCCTTGACTTCCAAGTGACATCAAAGCAAAATAGAAACCCAGATGTCAGCCATGTTAGTGGATATACAGTACAAATGCGGCGTCAAGCAACATTTCATACAAAACATAGTCACGCGTGCGTGACTCTCTTTGTTTTTCCACTGCTTTAAGCGTTCTTTTAGCTATGCCATATCTTTGTGCTGTATGTGGTTGTGCTCACAACAGTACTCGTGACCATGGCACATTCTGATTTTTTAGAATTCCGTCTGTGATTCGGAAAGAGGGTGAGGAAACTCTGAGGTTTAGTATGGAGAGGAGACAAGCACAGCTGAACAACATCGGCAGGGCTGATCTAACAGAGGCTAAAACCAAAACAGCTCGTGTTTACAGTAATCATTTTATGTTAGGTGAGATTCAAAAGCTTTCTCGATAATATCATGGAAAAATTTTATTTCATGTTGCTAGAATTTTGCTATAAAATGAGCGTTCTCTTGTCATGGTTCACTCGGTCGTTATAATTTTAACACATGTACTACCATTTCGCTTCTAGGCGCGCCGGCAAAATTATATGATAGAAACAATCCAGACTGGACACCCACTCAGAAATTGGGCTATGTTTCAGCCAAGGTCGGACTTGATTCTTCGGCAGCCAAACCAGATAGAACACGATATCTGGGTACTCAATGGTCAGTAGAAGTGGATTATCTTCAGAAAATTCTGACTTTTTTTCAGTAATATGGGTCAAAACCACACATATCTATCTTCTCTTTGTATCGAATCTTCACTCGACCGTTCAAATCGTGGTAATACTGAGAAAATTCAGCATTGTTTACAGACGCTTTCAGCGGCTGCCATCCGAGTTGCTTTGTATATCCACCATCATGGCGGACGCTCATGACATAGCACATTTTGATCATGTGGTTGCAAGTCATCTATAAAGATCCATATCGATCTTTTTACACAAGCAACGCAATCGTTTAAGTCACCTAATTGCGGCATTGTTCCATCCATCCATCCATTACCTGTAGCCGCTTTATCCTGTTCTACAGGGTCGCAGGCAAGCTGGAGCCTATCCCAGCTGACTAGGGGCGAAAGGCGGGGTACACCCTGGACAAGTCGCCAGGTCATCACAGGGCTGACACAGACACAAACAGCCATTCACACTCACACCTACGGTCAATTTAGAGTCACCAGTTAACCTAACCTGCATGTCTTTGGACTGTGGGGGAAACCAGAGCACCCGGAGGAAACCCACGCGGACACGGGGAGAACATGCAAACTCCGCACAGAAAGGCCCTCGCCGGCCGCTGGGCTCGAACCCAGGACCTTTTTGCTGTGAGGTGACAGTGCTAACCGCTACACCACCATGCCGCCCCTCTGCATTGTTCATTTTTATATATTAATTCTGGCTTCAATGTTTATGTCTTCTGTATTAATGTGTCATTAAAAAAAGAGCAAATTTGGGGGTTTCAAACACTCATCCACTCATCTGAAAAAAAAAAACCCAAACAAACTGGAGGATGTGTAGTTTTACCCACTGACATAGAAGAAAGCCTGAGAACCAAATTCTGTGGTTTACTCTTTCTCTATCTGGATTAGGATTTCCTTATAAACCTGCACGACTGCCTGAGAGAACTGATACCGCACGGCGACACCAAATACCCATTCGTTCCATTACTTTTGAAAGCAACTCTATTGTGGCTACAGAACGTCTTTATTCTGATGACTTTTGCACACTAATGTGTGTAATATAATGCAGATGATGTCTGATTGTCTGATGTGAAATGTCTCACCTCTTCCGAGTAGTGATCAGATGGGAGAGGGGGGTAGTCGCACTGCTCGATCTTTTTACACAGCGAGTAGAGGTTCATCTTGTCCCCGTAGAACGGACTCTGAAGAGCAGCCATCTAAGAGCGAGGGAAGGACAAGCTGTTAGTTTTCACAAGAACCACACCAAATACCTGTGGCGCGTGTGCCGAGGTCAGTCTTCTCGCTCCATGCTCCTGATTCGCTTGATATTTGTCACTGACATTGTCGTGTCTGATTCGTATTACGCAATCTGAGTGGATTACAAAAACACACTGGCTGGCTATGAGTTAGAAATTTCAGCTGTTTATTTCCATGATAAACTCCTCAGCTGACTTGGCATTTCCTCAGTGAGATAAACCCAGCAAGACGACGACTAATTAAGACAATCACATTCAATCAAACTGCTGAAAAATAAAAGGAAATGACTACATTTGCAATTTCCATACAAACACGTATCAAAACACAAATCTAAAACATCCTTGTCATGTCATTTAATTTAGCTTGGTATTTCATGCTCAAATAGAATCAGGTCAAAGAAAATCCAAATCCATTTTTGACGTAAAATGTCAAAATTAAAAGGAGTAATCAGTCAGGTGTCAAGTTTGCGCTTGTGCTTTTTTACTTCTCGTTTCGCCCTTTGCCTTTTCAGTGTTAAGCTCGTTAATAGTTAAATCTATGTAAATTAGCACTGGGTGGGGCTAATTAACTTATGCAAATGCATTACCAGTTTTTATTTCAGTTTTTCCATCTATGGATAACACTTTATCCACTTTCACTGGATATGAGCAATCGTGCGCTCTGATTGGCTACTCTACGACTAGGATATCAGCTCATATAGTGTGAGTAGAGAAAAACAAAATGGCGGTGCGTGTTGCTGAACCAACCAAGGACAAAATAAAAACTCTACTTGAAAACAAAACATCAAAAATACAACAAAAAAAAGCAACAAAATATGGAATGAAAAGTATTTGATGGTAAGAACGTATCTTTTTTATTTTTCAAGAATTATTCTTATCATTGCATTTTCATTTTGCCTGTTTGTTTACATTCTAAATGTAAATGATTTGGTCGGACGTTTTGTATAAAGTTTTTATTTATCAAATTTGCAAAAAACAAAAAACAATAAAAATGCTCCGTTTCTCAAAATCCAGTGAATGTGGATCGAATAAAAGAGTTATTCCACTCAATCTCGTCATACATGGATTATAGCTGACTGTCAACTCACGTACGGCTCAATTCCGTGGAATAACTGTTAAATATAATGCATATACACTCATCGGCCACTTTATTAGGAACACCCATACACCATGACAGCAGCACGATGCATCAAATCATTCAGATCCAAATCAAGAGCTTCAGCTAATGTTCAAACATCCCAATGGGAAAAATTGTGATCTTTCACTGTGGCATGGGTGTTGGTTTGAGCCAGATGAGTATTTTTGGTTTGAGTATTTCAGAAACTGCTGATCTTCTGGGGTTTTCACACACAAATAACAGTCTCTAGAGTTTACACAGACAGAATCTCATCTCATCTCATTATCTGTAGCCACTTTATCCTGTTCTACAGGGTCGCAGGCAAGCTGGAGCCTATCCCAGCTGACTACGGGCGAAAGGCGGGGTACACCCTGGACAAGTCGCCAGGTCATCACAGGGCTGACACATAGACACAGACAACCATTCACACTCACATTCACACCTACGGTCAATTTAGAGCCACCAATTAACCTAACCTGCATGTCTTTGGACTGTGGGGGAAACCGGAGCACCCGGAGGAAACCCACATGGACACGGGGAGAACATGCAAACTCCGCACAGAAAGGCCCTCGCCGGCCACGGGGCTTGAACCCAGGACCTTCTTGCTTACACAGACAGAATGGTGCAGAAAACAAAAACCATCGAGTGAGGTGAGTGAGCGACAGTTCTGTGGGTGGAAACAAACGCCTTGTTGATAAGAGAGGGTCAGAGGAACATGGACAGATTGATTCGAGCTTTTTTTGCTAGGAAGGATATACTGTAGTAACTCATATAATCACTCTTTACAACCATGGTGAGCAGAAAATCATCTCAGCATGAAACAGAACAACACATTGGGTTCCACTCCTGCAGCCAAGAACAATTATCTTAGAATCAACAACAAGTTCCTATTAAAGTGGTCAGTGAGTGTGTAGAACAACTCTAACCAATTAATCATGTACACAAACTGATCTGAAATATAAATGTGGTTTCAGAAATCTACCGCATGTGAGCTAGAATGTGAATTGGAGCATGAACGTAGAGGTTTCCAGATGTCTCTCTCTCTCTCTCCTACAATCTTCATCATTTATCAACACTGACATTCCCTACCAACACAATACAATCTGAGACGTGTGTGTGTGTAAGCACGCGTGTGAAAACTATGATCAAATTTGACAAAATGGTGTATTTTGCTGTTATATTACATCACATTATGTACATGTTCTCAAAAAGTAGATCATTCTGCTTATCTTGAACACTTCCATCAGCTGACTAATCAATCTCATCGTTAACAGTGACATGACATTATAAAATATTGTCTGTAGCAGCCTTAATATTTAATGATTTTTTTTTTCTATTACGAGCGTAATGCAATCCTGCAAGCCTTTGTAAGCTACAGTGCAGAACTGGAACATTGACTAAAGCAGAACACGGGTGTGGCTTCAGGCGTTACAACGAGCTTTACGAAAGCGGCTGCGGTTTTGTCATATAACATTCTCCGGTGCGCACACACCCTCTCGATCTTTCTCTTCTCGCTCACACGCACAATAGAAGCACAGCCACTCAATCTTCATCAAGCAGGAGCTGACAGACTGGCTGGAGTTCTGCTACAGTAAATAATAGACATCGCTGAATGACGGCTTCAGGGTTGATGAAGATATCAGGCAGCTGCGCCGCAGCCTACCGAACATATGACATTCGGGGGTTTATCATGAGCAGGCAGGATGCATGACAATCGCCAATATCAGTTCAAGCATTACGACGTGCTTGACTATAAACCAGTGATGAGCAATATATTAATACGTAAAGGTGAAATGATTTTGCCATAATGTGATCTCGTGACGTGAACAGGTTTTCACGGTGAGAACTAAAAGTGTACAAGTGTGAGAGTAGATTTGGTTCATCAGGCTTAATATTACTGTATTTACTTGATAAACAAAAGGTGTCTTTGTGACTAGATAGAGCTCTGCTTCATGGACGAAAGGTCACATTTTTCAGTTATGAAGTTTGTCACACAGCAAGCAAAAATCACTTATGTCACTCATCCTACACCAGGCTTGTAGTACTCAAGTCCAGGACTTGTGCCCTAATTTTAAGGACTCGTGACTTGACTTGGACTTGAGCATTAACTGCATTCGGACTCATAAATTGGAGAAGAGGACTCAGATTTTTTCTTTTTTTTTTGTAACATGCCATAATAATTCAACATAAGATATTTATATCTACATTAATTTTTATACTAACTTCAACATTCACCTGCTCATAATGGCGCTAAAATGCCTGGAGAGAACGCCCCTAGGATTGTCCGTTTTGCTTATACAGACTTCTCATGCAGTGCTGTGCTGTGTTCGGCAAGAACAACTATCGAGGAGACGACGGCGCCAACCTTGAACTTTATTCGTCATTTAGCAAGACTCCACCCAGAGAAGGAAGTGACACGCTATGTTCATACGCCCTGTTGATAGTGGGGCTTGCTGACCGATAAACTAGCTAGTGTTAACCCTCTCTCATGTTATTTGCCCTGTTGATAGTGGGCGGGGCTTGCTGAGTGATGAACAAGCTTTTTATTTGTAGCCTATTAACTAAAATGGGGCGGTCGAGCAGTAACGTTAGTCCAACACAGTAGCAGAGCCACTTTCACATAAAGGCAGCAACAGAGAAGGTGGGTCATGCAGCAAGACAACGACCCTAAGCACACAAGTCGTTCTACCAAAGAATGGTTAAAGAAGAATAAAGTTAAGGTTTTGGAATGGCCAAGTCAAAGTCCTGACCTTAATCCAATGGAAATGTTGTGGAAGGACCTGAAGCGAGCAGTTCATGTGAGGAAACCCACCAACATCCCAGAGTTGAAGCTGTTCTGTATGGAGGAACGGGCTAAAATTCCTCCAAGCCGGTGTGCAGGACTGATCAACAGTTACCGGAGACGTTTAGGCTACGTTTACATTAGACCGTATCTGTCTCGTTTTCTTCGCGGATGCACTGTCCGTTTACATTAAACCACCTGGAAAAGCCGGGAAACGGGAATCCGCCAGCGTCCACGTATTCAATCTAGATCGTGTCCGGTCCGGTGCTGTGTAAACATTGAGATACGCGAATACGCTGTGCTGAGCTCTAGCTGGCGTCCTCATTGGACAACGTCACTGTGACATCCACCTTCCTGATTCGCTGGCGTTGGTCATGTGACGCGACTGCTGAAAAACGGCGCGGACTTCTGCCTTGTATCACCTTTCATTAAAGAGTATAAAAGTATGAAAATACTGCAAATACTGATGCAAATACTGCCCATTGTGTAGTTATGATTGTCTTTAGGCTTGCCATCCTTCCACTTGCAAGTAGTAAGTGATATGCGCTGGGATCACACACACAGCGGCTCAGTCCCGAATCGTGGCTTGTGCACTTCACTCGCGCACTGTGTGAGCTGCGCAGGGCCGGAGTGCGCACCCTCCAGAGGGCACTCGCTGTTCAGGGCGGAGTGATTTGGAGCGCAGGATGCCTGCGGAGCCAAGCATATCCGTGTATTGGTGTTGCTGTGTGCACGGCTAACGGTTTTAGTGTAAATGCGAATCGTTTTAAGAACGTTAATCTGATGATCCGCTGATTCGACGTAATGTAAACGTAGCCTTAGTTGCAGTTATTGCTGCACAAGGGGGTCACACCAGATACTGAAAGCAAAGGTTCACATACTTTTGCCACTCACAAATATGTAATATTGGATCATTTTCCTCAATAAATAAATAAATGACCAAGTATAATATTTTTGTCTCATTTGTTTAACTGGGTTCTCTTTATCTACTTTTAGGACTTGTGTGAAAATCTGATGACGTTTTAGGTCAAATTTATGCAGAAACATAGACAATTCTAAAGGGTTCACAGACTTTCAAGCACCACTGCATCGTATTGGGGTTGCAACCTCAACAGGTTTATTTTTTCCAGCTTCTGTTTTCTCAGGGTTGAGTCCACTTGTCGCTCCACCTGTGTGAAAATGAACAGGGCTCAACTGACTACCAAATACTGATTATTGACTAAATCAGCGGGGCGGCACGGTGGTGTAGTGATTAGCGCTGTCGCCTCACAGCAAGAAGGTCCTGGGTTCAAGCTCAATGGCTGACGAGGGCCTTTCTGTGCGGAGTTTGCATGTTGTCTGCGTGGGTTTCCTCCGGGTGCTCCGGTTTTCCCCACAGTCCAAAGACATGCAGGTTAGGTTAATTGGTGACTCTAAATTGACCGTAGGTGTGAATGTGAGTGTGAATGGTTGTCTGTGTCTATGTGTCAGCCCTGTGATGACCTGGCGACTTGTCCAGGGTGTACCCCGCCTTTCGCCCGTAGTCAGCTGGGATAGGCTCCAGCTTGCCTGCGACCCTGTAGAACAGGATAAGCGGCTACAGATAATGGATGGATGGACTAAATCAGCACTACTATCACTGCTTCATCTCCCCTCGCCATCCTTTTTTCTCCACAATTTGGTTTTGGCTCATGCATCATACACCCAGGGATTATGGCACAAACATATAGCTCCTCTGAGTTGAATGTTGAAGCCAACCTTCACCTCCTTCTGAAATTTTGCACATGCAGTGTAACAGACTCACAGGAAAGCGCTATCTGTCCTCTTCCACATACAAGAGCTCACAGACTCCTACGATTGGCTAGCATCACTGTGACTGACAGGGGAGAGAGCGAGTAGTGCTGTCCCTCCCACCAAGAATTGGACCACTACCGATTCCACTCTCCTGACTCCTGGCCATGGATGGCTGTTGCATTGCTGGGATTTGAACCCACGACGGGGTGATCGCTTGACACGCAAAAAATTTTTTTTAAATAAATAAAAGATAACTGTTGTGACAACAGTCACAAAATCAAATGAAATCAATCCCTTGTCACAAACATGAGCTTGTTTTCTAGCTGGCTTGTTAATATAGTTCTTGTTACTTATAAACAAAATCTTGTGATTGACTATTTATTAAACAAATCGCTAAGCTCGAGATTCAAAACCAAAATTATCTTCTGTGACAAGTTTCCAAAGTGCATTTTCATTGTCCAAGTAGTTACTTTTCTCGCAAGGTCTACATGTTTATGAGCATCTAAATACATGTTTAGACGTCTAATATACAAAACGTCTAATATACAAAAGAAACTTGTCATATTGATGCATCAAATCATAGAGATAGTTTGCATGGTAGCTCCCCCTAGAGAACAGAATATTACTACGACTGACTAAAACATTTTTAAGCCTTGATCATTTTCGAGCCAGTTTTCAGTCTATACTCTGTAGCAAATGTGCATCAGTGGCCTTGTGCTAATCTTCCATCACCTCGAGATTTCAAAGTTAAATCCCAATAACAAACAGACCAGTGAGTGATTTGTAACAGAACACAATCAGCAGTGCTGGCTTCAAGAGCTCACCACACAACACCTGCTGATAATAAAAGCCATGAGCTCTTGTTTTGTTTGTTTAAAGAAGGTCCAAGGGATGTAGAGTCATCAGAACAAGCTGAATCATGAACAGACTTTAAAATACATTCCTCATCTTCACATGCTAGCTTTGTTTGAAGGATTAAATTTTCCTTACAGAGTTTCTTTCTCCTTCAAGCTTACAATAAAAAAACAACAACAGATTGTTTTGTAAAGGTTGTAGTACAGGGCTACAAATCTGGGCATGGCCAGACAAACCAGGCTACATGTAGTAAGTGCCATATCGTAGCATGTACACTCACCAACCACTTTATTAGGAACACCCCTACATCCACCTGCTGTCTGTTTGATGCAGTTCTCTAATCAGCCGATCCCTTGACTGACAGCAGCACGATGCATCAAATCATACAGATACAAATCAAGAGCTTCAGTTAATGTTGACGATGTTCAAACAGAATGGGAAAAATTGTGACCTCAAAGAAGTGAGACTTTCTTTCACTGTGGTACTGTATGGGTGTTGGTTGGAGCCAGATGGACTGGTTTGAGTATTTCAGAAACTGCTGATCTCCTGGGGTTTTCACACACAACAGTCTCTAGAGTTTACACAAACAGAATGGTGCAAAAAATAAAAAACATCAAGTGAGTGACTGAGTGAGCGACAGTTCTGTGGGTGGAAATAAATGCCTTGTTGATGAGAGAGGTCTGTCAGAGGAAAATGGCCAGATTGGTTCGAGCTTTTTGCCAGGAAGGATATAGTAACTCTATATCAGGAAGGCTATAGTAACTCATCACTCTTTACAACCGTGGTGAGCAGAAAAGCATCTCAGCATGCAACAGCAGAACAGAACACATTGGGTTCCACTCCTGCAGCCTGTTCCAGCACGACAATGCCCCCGTGCACAAACCATGAAGTCATGGTGCACCAAGGCTGGAGTGGAAGAACTCGAGTGTCCTGCACAGAGCCCTGACCTCAATCCCACTGAACACCTTTGGGATGCAGCCCTATCAATAACAGCTCGCACTCTGCGATTTTGCTGCCTATAACCAGGCTGTTTCACGATCATGGTTGTCTTTTTGAATAACACAAACTAACTCCTGCAACTAGGTCCAGTGTGGCTATCTGCCGGATTTTCTTCTACCTTATTTTACAGGGACACACCATCCCCTACCTACAGCAGTAATGTCTCTTACAAATACATTTAAGAGTCAATTACAGGCTCAGTTTTGACCTTGTGGTCATTTCATTTAATTCTACTTTAATTACTTCACTTAGATTTTACTGGTTAAATTCAGAATTGCATTTTTTTTTATCACTAACTAGGTTTTACTTTGGGACGTATACCATACTTTCATTCACAATAGTAAGATCTTTAAGTGGAAGTTACATTGTTTTGTAAACTAACAATGACAGGATCCTTTGACCGTCCCTATGACGGGATCCTTTATCCGTCAAAAATGCCCTCTCCAGAAAACACTCACCATATGATGAGGTTATAAATGATTTCTGAAGAAAATATTTGTTTCTTTTGAAGCAAAATACTTTGTTGTTGCTCAGTAAAAAACAGGACTTGAAACAGATATGAAACACTTTTGCAGTGGAGCTTCACATGTGGTTGAAATGTGAGTCTGTCAAAAAGTGTCCTCTCCAGAAAACCACAAGGATTATGGTTACCACTTCAGTTGCTGTGATTTTAGTTACCACCATCGACAAACATCAATGCACAGGACTTGAAAATTTGTACTTAACATATAGTGGATATAAAAAGTGTACACACCCCGTTAAAATAACAGGTTTTTCTGATGTTTAAAAAAAAAAATGAGACCACGATTAATAATTTCAAAACTTTTCCCACCTTTAGTGTGACCTATAACCTGTACAATTCAGTTGAAAAACAAACAAATCTGTTGGGGGGGGGGGGGGGGGGGGGGGGGATGGATAAATAAATAAATACGTACAATAAGTTGGTTGCATAAGTGTACACACCCTTAAACTAATACTTTGTTGAAGCACCTTTTGATTTAATGGCAGCATTCAGTCTTTTTGGGTTCACACCTGCCATCAATTAAAATGACTCTGATTAACCCCAAATAAAGTTCAGACATTTACTCAGTTGCATCCTCCAGCAAAAGCCAGGGTTCACGGAGAGCTTACAAAGCATCAAAGGGATCTCACTGTTGAAAGGAGAAGGGTGCAAAACAATTTCCACGGCATTAGATATACCATGGAGCACAGTGAAGACAGTCATCAAGAAGTGGAGAAAATATGGGACAACAGTGACATTACCGAGAACTGGACGTCCCTCCAAAATAGATGAAAAGACAAGACGAAAACTGGTCAGAGAGGCTGCCAAGAGGCCTACAGCAACACAGAAGGAGCTGCAGGAATTTCTGGCAAGTACTGGTTGTGTACTACATGTGACAACAATCTCCCGTATTCTCCATATGTCTGGACTATGGAGTAGGGTCGCAAGACGGAAGCCTTTTCTTACAAAGAAAAACATCCAGGTCCGGCTAAATTTTGCAAAAAAAACCCCACAACATCAACTCTCCCAAAAGCATGTGGGAAAATGTGTTATAGTCTGATGAAACCAAGGTTGAACTTTTTGGCCACAATTCCAAAAGGTCTGTTTGGCACAAAAACAACACTGCGCATCACCAAAAGAACACCATACCCACGGTGAAGCATGGTGGTGGCAGCATTTTGTTTTGGGGTTGTTTTTCTTCAGCTGGAACAGGGGCTTTAATCAAGGTGGAGGGAATTATGAACAGTTCTAAATACCAGTCAATTTTGGCCCAAAACCTTCGGGTGTCTGCAAGAAAGCTGAAGCTGAAGAGGAATTTCATCTTTCAGCATGACAATGACCCCAAGCATACATCAAAATCAACAAAAGAATGGCTTCACCAGAAGAAAAGTAAAGTTTTGGAATGGCCCAGCCAGAGCCCAGACCTAAATCCAATTGAAAATCTGTGGGGTGACCTAAAGAGGGCTGTGCACAAGAGATGCCCTCACAATCTGACAGATTTGGAGCGCTTTTGCAAGGAAGAGTGGCCAAGTCTATATTGCCAAGTCTAGATGTGGCAGGCTGATAGACTCTGACCCCAAAAGACTGAATGCTGTAAATAAATCAACGAAGTATTAGTTTAAGGGTGTGCACAGTTATGCAACCAGCTTATTGTACATTTTTTATTTTTTATGTTTTTCCCCCTAACAGATTTGTTTGGTTTTCAATTGAATTGTGCAAGTTATATTAAAGGTGGGAAAAGTTTTGAAATTATTTGAAATTATTTATTGTGGTCTCAGGTTTTTTACATCAGAAAAACCTATCATTTTAACAGCGTGTATACACTTTTTATATCCACTGTACATCACATCCATTTCAACAGTTGTTCCACTTTGTATCACTTACTCTTTTGGACTATAAGAAAAGGTGGACAATTTTAGAAATACACTACTGAATATGCTGTCTTCTCGCCACAAGGAACACGCCTAGTATATGACCTGTAGCTCTGAAATTCTGCGCAGTTCGTTTCCATCTCAAAAGGTCATTTTGGCAGCAGAGAAACACAAAATTCTGAGGTTTTGTTTTTGGACTATCGTGGCGTGAAAAGTTTACCCTGATTGTGAAACAGTCCATAAACGCGCCATCACTGGCGACTCAGTATTTTTCAAAAAAAATTTTTTTTTCCTTGTATTTTTACGTGACATGCTTTATTTGTTTTTATTCACTGAGAAAAG
Source organism: Neoarius graeffei (assembly GCF_027579695.1). Classification (NCBI taxonomy): domain Eukaryota; kingdom Metazoa; phylum Chordata; class Actinopteri; order Siluriformes; family Ariidae; genus Neoarius; species Neoarius graeffei. Next base: position 66,921,776 of record NC_083583.1, read on the forward strand.
TGATCTTTTTAGACGGCAAGAATTGCATTACTATGACTACAGACATTGTTTACAAGTATCTATGTCAGTACTGCGCACGTGTTATCTAGCCGAGTGAAATTTAAACTTCGTAAAAGTGAAGTCTGTTGATTCGTGTATTTTGTTGCCAGTAAAAATCACGTCTTGATTTTTTTGTCATTGATGATGTACAAAGTTACAGTGGTGCATGAAACTTTGTGAACCCTTTAGAATTTTCTATATTTCTGCATAAATATGACCTAAAACATCATCAGATTTTCACACAAGTCCTAAAAGTAGATAAAGAGAACCCAGTTAAACAAATGAGACAAATATTATACTTGGTCATTTATTTACTGAGGAAAATGATCCAATATTACATATCTGTGAGCAGTGTTGGGCACGTTACTTTCAAAAAGTAATTAGTTATAGTTACTAGTTACTTTTCCCAAAAAGTAACTGAGTTAGTAACTGAGTTACTTTGTCATAAAAGTAACTAATTACCAGGGAAAGTAATTATTCCGTTACATTTTGTGTTCCCCCCCCCCAAAAAAATCAAATTCAATTAGTGTAATCATCATAAAAGTGAATGTTAAATGTGTTTAATGACTGAAATGGACACTTAACAGAACCAATTAGTAACGTTATCTACACTATATTAATATTTTTGTGAGACAATGTGAGATAAGACATCTATCAAATTTAATATATTTTTGTAGTTATTAAAATTATGTTACTAATGATACAATAAAACTCAGTTTCTAAATGTTTTAGAACTTTTGATATTTATTCACTTAACTTAAACGAGCTGCAACTGGCTATCACACGACTCAAAAATGAAATTATGCATGTCAAGCAATGTACCAAAAAATAAATAATAATAAAATATATGTATATAGACTCTTCATAGTGCATATTAAATAAATCAAACTGGTATGCAACTTAGATTACTCGTTACTAAAAAAAAATAACGCCATTAGTAACGCTGTTTATTTCTAACGCTGTTATTCCCATCACTAGCCATGAGATGAGGTGAGGTGCTTCATAAGGTTTGAATTACTGGCCACTGACGAGGACAAACGCTTTGTTCCTCGACATAATGTGTGTTGCACGTAGACATTTTTGCCTTTTATTTCAAGTAATGAAAAGTAATGGCTGTATTTCCAATTTGAAAACGCAGTCTTGGGCTGACCGCTCACCATCGCTGTGTCTTCTGATTGAAAGTGTGCGCAGTAGTACAGTAGACATAGCCTACCTACATATGTTGTCCAAATCTACTCTGATTGGCTTACTATGCCGTTGTCTCGCATCTCCCCGCCCCACACTAAAGCAGAGTAAAGAAAGGCTGAACGAGCAGCGTGCCAGATGAAAACAGCTTTAATAAAGTAACGAGAACGGCGTGATAACAATGTAAAAAGTAATTAGTTAGATTACTCGTTACTAAAAAAAAACACCGTTAGTAACGCCGTTATTCCCATCACTGTCTGTGAGTGGCAAAAGTATGTGAACCTCTAGGATTAGCACTTAATTTGAAGGTGGTTTGGGCCTGTTTTGCTGCATCGGGGCCAGGACGTCTTGCCATTATTGATGGAACAATGAATTCTGAATTACACCAGTGAATTCTAAAAGGAAAATGTCAGGACATCTGTCCATGAACTGAATCTCAAGAGAAGGTGGGTCATGCAGCAAGACAACGACCCTAGCACACAAGTCGTTCTACCAAAGAATGGTTAAAGAAGAATAAAGTTAATGTTTTGGAATGGCCAAGTCAGAATCCTGACCTTAATCCAATGGAAATGTTGTGGAAGGACCTGAAGCGAGCAGTTCATGTGAGGAAACCCACCAACATCCCAGAGTTGAAGCTGTTCTGTACAGAGGAATGGGCTAAAATTACTCCAAGCAGGACTGATCAACAGTTACCGGAAATGTTTAGTTGCAGTTATTGCTGCACAAGGGGGTCACAGCAGATACTGAAAGGTGGTCTTGACTACAACACTAATCAGAACTAAAGAAAGAAACGTTCCTCAGTTAACTAAAGAAAGAAACGTTTAGTTGCAGTTATTGCTGCACAAGGGGGTCACACCAGATACTGAAAGCAAAGGTTCACATACTTTTGCCACTCACAGATATGTAATATTGGATCATTTTCCTCAATAAATAAATGACCAAGTATAATATTTTTGTCTCATTTGTTTAACTGGGTTCTCTTTATCTACTTTTAGGATTTGTGTGAAAATCTGATGATGTTTTAGGTCATATTTATGCAGAAATATAGAAAATTCTAAAGGGTTCACAAACTTTCAAGCACAACTGTAAGAGACAAGTAAAAAGTGCAATTTGTGTTAGCTTTTGTTTAGGTTAATAGGAAGAGAATTTTCAGTAACATTTTTGCATTAAGTGCTTAATTGTAGTATAAATACATAAATGTACAAATCATACTATGAATTATTTACGCTGACTCAAGTTTTAACTCAGATTCCTCTATTAAAATATTTTCTTTCTTTAGTTCTGATTAGTGTTGTAGTCAAGACCACCTAAACCGAGACCGAGTCATGACCAAGACCAGAGTGTATCGAGAACAAGATGAGACCAAGACTTTGATATTATTATTATTATTATTATTAATCATACATTTTATTTGTAACGCACTTTAGATTTAGAGCAAATCTCAAAGCGCGACAAAATAGAAACATTAAAAATGCAGATAGAAACAACGTAACATAAAAATGAACAGAAATAAATAGAATAGAATAGACTAGAATAGAATGTCATTATATAAAATAAAGAATAAATAAAGCATAATTAAGAGTCATATGTTCTGCTAAAAATGAAAAGTTCTTTTTTAAAACTCTCAGTAGTCTGTAGTACCCTCAGATGGTCAGGGAGGGCAGTCCATAGGCGAGGGGCAGCAGAACAGAAGGCTCCATCACCCATGGTGCTGAGCTCAGTCCGGAGCAGAGGGATCATGTTGAGGTTAGTGGGATGAGTAATTCTTTCAGGTAGATGGGGGCATTTCCATAGATGCACTGGTGAGTAAGGAGGGAGACCTTATGTTCAATCCTGGCAGAGACACTGAGCCAGTGGGTGTGATGTATTCATATTTTCGCACTCTCATCAGGATCCTTGCAGCGCTGTTCTGAATGTATTGTAGTCTTTGAAGACTCTTGCTAGGGATCCCAATGAGAAGTGCATTGCAGTAATCCAGCCTGGAGGAGACCAAAGCATGGACCAACTTTTCAGCATCTGATAAGGTGAGAGTGGGATGGGAGTTTGGCAATATTTCTGAGATGGTGAAAACAGATCTTGCAAAGATGTTTGATATGGGCTTCAAAGGTGAGTTGAGGGTCAAATTTTACACCAAGGTTGGTGACTAATGAGGAGATGGGAATGTCATGGTTAGAGAACGTAATGCTGGTTATGGAGGACGACTGGATCTGGTGTGGGATACCAGCTAAGATTGCTTCCATTTTGGAGCTGTTCAGCTGGAGAAAGTTGTGATTCATCCACACCTTTATCTCCTCCTTTGAGGGGTTGAAATCAAGTCAAGGTCAAGACCAAGGCAGGGTGAGACCGGATCAAGACCAGGATCAGACCAGTGTGTGTGTGTGTGTGTGTGGGGGGGGGGGGGGGGGGGGGGGGGGCCATTAAAAGTAACAAAATTTTCAAATTAGCAGTGAGTCACGTTATTGCTAATGTTATTGTTGCTAACGTTAATGTATCATTAATGTATTGTTAATGTAATGTTATTGTTACAGTTCAGTGAAATCTGCGCAGTTGTGGTCTTGACCGGTCTTGAAGTAAAATCCCGATTCCTTTATGTCCGAGACAAGACCGAGTAAAAATGAGGTCGATTCCGAGATGAGGCTGAGACCTTCAAAAAGTGGTCTTGAGACCAGTCTTGAGTACTACAACACTAGTTTTGATAAAGTTTACTAAATATTTCAGTTTCACAATATCTCTTTTATTTCCTTTGTTGTTGTTCTAATCTTGAAGCAGCTCTTCTTAGGGTTGCCAGTTTCCTATTGAAGCCTCAGCCCCGGCAGAATTTTGAAGATGGTGTCGACCTTCACAATAATAACTGAATATTCAAGAATTTACGACATATATTATAAGTTGACCCATGATTGACCTATAAAACTTGAAAATAGGATGAACTGAATTGGTATGAAATCATTACAGAGACTTTATGTTCATTTTCATTAATTTTATATTTTTCACATTACCTGCCTAAATCATAAGATCAAGAGGAACATTTTATTTACTCTGAGATGTAAAATGTTTATTCTGGATCACTCAGAATATACTATTGTACATCTATATTTTAAACATTTTCTGGGGGATGAACCCCAGACCCCCTGCCTTTTTCTGCATCACAGTGACGCAAGACACTTTGGTTCTGCCTACTACTCTTTTCCAAATGCCTCCTACTCCAAATGTACTGTACACCAGGCTCTTGTGGTTGAATGAACACAAATCCTAAGCACATACTCAACAAACACCTATAGATGTGATAGTTCAGGTGTCCATAAAAGTTTGGCTACATTTTATGAGTAAAGATGAACAATACACATGACCTGCCTTGTATGTCATTTCTCATCACTAATCACACAAATATTTCATGTAGATCTTCATGTGTTTGATCCAATTCAGAGGGCAGCCACACAAACATGACCTTGCTCTGGGCATCTCCTGTTGGAATGTGTTTAGATCGGAATTCAGTAAAAATTGACTTGCTAGTTTCTGAGTTCTGAGAACAATGGATTGCAGCATTAACCATATGGATTTAGTTGTGGATATGCTTTTAATTCATTAATTCCCTCCTTCATCTTGCAGGTCAGCATTTTGGTGGATCTAAATCCTTTCCCTGGGAACACTGTATATGAGCTGATGGCAAATGGGATTCCAGTCCACAGCACTATATGTCCAAAACCTGTAAAACTCCAGACAGACAGAAATCCGAGCTCAGGATCGAACCAGAGACCCTGGAGTTGGAGAATTTTATGGGAATAAGCACATATTCTGACAAGCCCGTATAGATTTTGCTGCATGAACAGTGAAATCTATGTATAAACTTTAGTGACAACATGTAACCATTCCCATGTCTGTAATTTATACAGCAATCCTTTATCCTGTGTTAATCAGTCACAATAATTACAGATATCCACCAGCAACACAACATACACTGGTGAGCTGAAACATTATGACCTAATATGCTGTTGGTCCAGGTGGCACGGTGGTGTAGTGGTTAGCACTGTCGCCTCACAGCAAGAAGGTCCTGGGTTTGAGCCCAGCGGCTGACGAAGGCCTTTCTATGTGGAGTTTGCTCTCCCTGTGTCTGCATGGGTTTCCACCAGGTGCTCCGGTTTCCCCCACAGTCCAAAGACATGCAGGTTAGGATAATTGGTGGCTCTAAAATTGACCGTAGGTGTGGATGGCTGTTTGTCTCTATGTGTCAGCCCTGTGATGACCTGGCGACTTGTCCAAGGTGTACCCTGCCTCTCGCCCATAGTCAGCTGGGATAGGCTCCAGTTTGCCTGCAACCCTGCACAGGATAAGTGGCTACAGATAATGGATGGATGTTGTTGGTCCTCCATGTGCTGACAAAGCAGCTCTGATCCACTGAGGTATGGACTCTTCAAGACCTCTGAAAGTTCCCTGTGGTATCTGCCGCCAAGATGTTAGCAGCAGATCCTTTATGTCCTGCAAGTTTTTGTGGATCGGACATGTTCCAGCACATCCCACAGATGCTCCATTAGATTGAAATCTGGGGAATTTGGAAGCCAAGGCAAGACCTTGAACACTTCATCATGTTCTTCAAAACCATTCCTGAACAATATGTGCAGTGTGACAGGGTGCATTATTCTGCTGAAAGAAGCCACTACCATCAGGGAATACCACTGCCATGAAGGGTTGTATGGGTGTCAAATTGACATCCATATGAATGCCCAGACCCAGAGTTTCCCCAACAGAACTTTGGCCAAAGCATCACACTCCCTCCATCGACTAGAGTGCGTCTTGGTGACATCACTTCCACAGGTAACTGGCGCACACATACCCGGCTATCCACGAGCTGGAATAGAAAATGGGACTCATTGGAGCAGGCAATCTTCCATCGCTTTAAGATGTAGTTCCGACACTCACTTGCCCGTTGTAGGCACTTTGTAAGGGTTATGCACTGTGTGGTGCGACATATTCCTGCTGCAACAATCATTCAAATTTTCTCCTGTCGGTTTGGTGGGATGGCCTCTGTTGCTCTTGTGCACTGAAGAGCCTTGGGTGCCCAACACCTTGTCACTGGTTTGCGGGGGCAGCCATGGCCTGAAGACCCACCTCTTGAGGCTGCACCTCTCCCCTTCTTCCCTATCCACTGTGTAACTGCATTTCGGTCTTGACCAACCCAGGCTGTGTACTGTCTAGCCTGGGGTTAGCTGTTTTGAGCGCTCTATCTTAGTTATACTTTATATGGTTGGTTTGCTTCCTTGGCTGTTTGGGTATTGGTATGTCAACAGCATATTACACTAGATATTGCTGTCACTTGTTCAGCACTTCATGTACCTGATTTTTGTACTCGTTGTACCTCGCTCTGGATAAGAACGTCTGATAAATGCCGTGTAATGTAATGTAATGTAATGCAACATCCACCACTGTACCGTGACAATGTTATCTGCTTCATCTGTGAGTATTCATAATGTTTTGGCATATCGGTGTATATGCGCCATTCTGGTGGATGAAATTTGATCATTAACACCTTGATCATTTCCTATTTGCTAAAAACTTCACCTCTGATATAAAGGAATTTTGTGAAGTGAAGTGAACTCCACCTGCTCTTCTAGTAAGAAGAAAAGTAGAAAAAAGTAGAAAGGTCACTCTTGTGGAACCTCAGTGCAAGGAAGGAGGACAGATCCCGCCTTCTTTCAAAATACTAAGCGACTTGGACGACTGTCTTTGAGGCTTCTGATTATACAGTAGATGTCTGGATTCCAACACACATTAAAACGCCTTTGCTTCATTACGACCGGTTTTGTTTTCGGAGTTCCATTTTGCAAGTTCATAGAAAACGCAAATGAGATCGACAGAGACAAAGTGAGTGAACAAACTGTGAAAAAGCAAGTGTCAGAGTGAGACAGCACTCCAGTTTGGATTGTGAGCGATTGGCAAAGAAGAAGAGGAGAGGAGAGGAGCCGAGGAATGGGGCTTTGCTTCTCTGAATCAAACTTTATCGCTGCTCCTCACGCTAACACTAATACAGGCCAGCACTGTTCTAATCACTCGCCAGAAACACAGCCAGTTCATGCTGCATGGACTGCTGGGATATTCCAGCACAGAATCAAGGATCAGGAGGTTTGTCGCAATCTTTCGGATTTAGACATAAACCCGGAGAGAAGCTGAACAGATGTACTGTTTAAAAAAAAAAAAGAAAAGAAAAAGGAAATAAGTAAAAGAAGGAGGAAATCCCTGATCAGATTTTACTCCATGTAACACAGTGTCTGCATGACAGTCCCTGCCTGAGTGTGTTATATTCAGTGCGGGTGTGACGTACAGGCAAAAATGCACACAGATGTGAAAGATAAGGATTATTCAAGCTATGGGTATGCAAAGGAACAGTACAGTTTTACTGCAACATCTGGCTCTGTTCGATATGCTGCTGCTCTTGCAAAAAAGTTCCTTGGGGTAATTAAAGTGTGCAGCATTCTGCAGCACACAAGTTAGGCCAGCCTAAACCAGCCGTGTGTGCAAGGCAAAGCAAGGCAAGGCAAGGCAAGAGGGACACCACATGTGATCTCAGCACCACTGTGTGTCTGCTTGCACATGCTCAGGAGTAGTGAGCGTGCGTTTTCGTTCGGGGGAGTGCAGGAGGAGCAGCTGCAGCCAACAAAGGGTTAAACAAGGACCACTGTGTTTTCATGCATCCTCTGCTGCTGACAGATGAAAAATGTCAACTGTCCTGTTTTCTATTTTGGAGTTTTTGCACTATTCATCTGGTTCATTAGTGGCGGGCCGCTTGTGGCCCTGACAGCTGCTCGGCCTGCGCTCATGGCCCCTGAATTTTTCAGACTAATTTGATTCGATGGGCGAGATGATTGACTTGCTCTCTGACCCCCCGGAGCCCAGAGGCACTCCTCATTGTTATTCTGGAGCTGTCCGACACACACTGCGCTGGCCTGCTGTCTGACTGCGCACGGGCACACACACACACACACAGAGCAATCCCCTTCCACAAAGGCACCACACCCACACAGAAATGCATGCGGCTGCACACGCACACGCACACACACACACACACACACACACACACACACACACACACACTTGCACATAAAAAAGACATGGTAACACACCTGGGTGCATTTAAAAACAAACTGTCAAGGCCATACACACACATACACACAGAGCATAGGGACTGGGGGGGGGAATGGGACGGGACACGACAACCTCGGCCACCATGGAAAAGTGAGCATCAGTGACCATGTAAAGAGCTCAAGTGGAATAAAACCATAACTCAGACTTAATTAATATTGATAGGTTTTTTCTGCGCATATAAATCACCAGCAACCCCCCCCCCCAAAAAAAAGGGACGACCCCACGTGGCCCAAATATGTGCAGAGCTTACAGCATGGAATCATTATTTCCTCTGAGGTTTTTTTTTTCATACTTTAATGATATATTAATAAAAGGAGCGCACATCAAAAATGTACCCAGTAAAGATGTCCCCATTTTAATGACTAATACCGGGGAGGACATCAGTCTCTCTCTCTCTCTCTCTCACACACACACACACACACACACACACACACACACGTGCGCTTGCCGTTCTCTTTAAAACCTGAGAACACACATTTGTAACGTTAGGTCTATTATTAGGAGGAAAAAGTGCAACATCTTTTGCTTGTGTATTTGTCAAAAAAATAAAAATAAATAAAAAGAGAGACAACGAAAGATTCCAGGTTTTCTGCTTCGTTAAGGAAACGAGGGAAAGCTAAGATTTGAGCCAAGCCAGCAGAAATCTCAAGCCTCCACTGTACTCTCTCAGCATGTTTATTCAACACGTACATTCTACAGTCCTGTTCATTTATTAAACTATCAAATTAGACTCTTTCTGCATGGCAACATGACTCAAAGAGGAATATTTAATATGCATTGCTACAGAGGAAGATGATATCTGACTAGCAGATGCCCTATGGATTATATTTGCTTAAGCTTGAACCATGATATCCTCCGATGTGTCCTTCTGGGCACTTTTCTGGACACAAGCTTCAAAATCTTAAAGGCTGGCTCTTTGTTTTTCCATGTGCTGGTTTTCGGTGGGAAAATTAACACAATAAGGGTGTTTTGGAACGAGATATAGATAGTGGACTGGAAACTGAAACGTTAACAGAATCTCCTGTTTAAAAGTTAGCACTAAGTTTGTGGTTAGGAGGAAGTAAACCTTGCATGTTTTTTGATCGATGAACGACTGGAAAAGGTCACGAAGCATCGAGACTGTGGTTGGCCATTTGCCAAGTTATTCAAACTACCGATACCCATTTCTCTCAAAATAGTTGGGTCTTTCCTGGACAAATTAACAAAACGTTATTGTAGGACTCCAGTCTATGGTGTCATGTTCAATTTTTACCAGTCTCCTAAGTCCATCTACTGACTTGAGTCTCTCAGAGCTCTTCGGTAAAGTTTTTTTTTTTTGTACTTATAATGAAGCACACAGTTGAGCAGTTCAGCACTAAAAGATTTGCTCAAGGCTCCAGCACAGGTTCTCTGGCAGTACGGGGATTAGATCACACAATCTTCAGATTACTTGTTCAGAACCACTCTATGTAACCGCTGCATAACAAGGCTGAACACAACTAATTAACCCTCAGGAGTCAGTATACATACAACTCCACAATTCAATATTCTGGCCCGATTAAAAAGAAGAACCTGAAACTGAAAAGTAGGAACAGTTTCTAAAGCATGACAAATCGCATATACATTGTTTACTCCAGGCAAAAAATCATTACAAAAAACAAGGGGTTCAATTGCTAATGATAAGCGTCTGATCCGTAAACCGGAGCCATTGTTTGCTGTCAGAAGGTGATGTAACTGACTGCAGGTCCTGATTTATAGTAATAAAAATTCCAAACGTCCCAAACACAGCTAGTAGTTAAGGATTTACGAGCACTTTGAAAAGCCAGGCCAGACCATGAGAGTCGCGATCCAGTATTCTGAACACAGTCTGTACTTAATAGAGACTGGAGACAGTAGGTGGAAGACAAACCAACGGGGCCATATGGTCAGCCTGAGACGACCCTTTTATTTCAGGCATCATAAAACCCAACACTGAAACCTGGAGCGTGGACTCCTGTGGAGAGGAGGGAGGGAGGATGCTGTGACATAATATACAATCTCATATCTCAGGAGACCTGGGACGAAATGGGAAGCCTGTGCAGGAGAATTTGTTGAAAGGTCTTTCCTGCAAGATGAGTGAGGTACGTTCAGTGTAGGATAACTAGACGAGTGACATTTGGAGAAAAAAAAAATCATCTGGGCTTTCTCCAAGATAAAGTGTCAGGGTGAGGATGAGAGAGAGAGAGAGAGAGAGAGAGAGAGAGAGAGAGAGAGAGAGAGAGAGGAGAGCGCTGAGGGGTGTGTGTGTGTGTGTGTGTGTGTGTGTGTGTGTGTGTGTGTGTGTGTGTGTGTGAGAGAGAGAGAGAGTGTGTTGAGGTGTGTGTGTGTGTGTGTGTGTGTGTGTGTGTGAGAGAGAGAGTGAGTGTGTGTGTTGAGCTGTGTGTGTGCATGAGAGACAGAGAGAGAGAGAGAGAGAGAGAGAGAGAGAAGGATAGTGTGCGTGTGTTGAGGGGTGTGTGTGTGTGTGTGTGTGTGTGTGTGTGTGTGTGTGTGTGTTGAGGTGTGTGTGTGTGTGAGAGAGAGAGAGAGAGAGAGAGAGAGAGAGAGTGTGAGAGAGAGACAGAGTGTGTTGAGGTGTGTGTGTGTGTGTGTGTGTGTGTGTGTGTGTGTGTGTGTGTGTGTGTGTGTTGTGGGTGAGATAAGGAGCCAGGTGAGAAGTGAACCCACACCCAGGTATATCTCAGTGATCCATACGGAACATTTTTCATCCCAATTGAGAAGAAATTCCAGCCAGAGACATTCATCAGAACATATGAGATAGTGTCTGACCAATCAGCAAGCTGCACTATTTGGAGCTCCGCCCATATGTCCTGGCTCAGCTCATATGGCAAAGAGACAAGGGAAAGGGGAACCAAATTCAGCACAGGTACTTTAATGCAGCATGGCTCATGTGGAGGTGGACACAGAGACACGGTGAAGAATTATGGGTAATCTACCAAGCCCTGCTGGTGTAAATGCGCTGTAAATTGAGCTGTAGTCGATGCCCACTCCCGTCCCATGTAAGAGTAAAAACAAAAAAGTGCCAGATATAACTTTTCTTTTTTGATGTACGGCATTGTGAGTTCCTGAAGAGTGACTCCGGGACCTGTATGCAGGTATCGTGGTATCCGAATAATCACAAATGAACACTAATTAGTGTAAAGCAGTCTGGGAATAAAACATGTACACACTAATATCGGTCTGAACGCGTCACCAGTGAAGTCCCGTGGCTTTGGATATAACTTTCTCCACTGAGTAGAGTGAGGTGTCAATAATGGAAATATGACGCCATGCTTGGCTGGTATTGACCGAGGTGCACAGGAAAGCACAGAGCCTTCATCATCTTCTTCTTCATCAGCTGACCAAATAAATGAGCTCCAACAGAGCGGCTGCATCAAACGGAATAACTGATGCAGATTGGAGGAATACAATGCGCAGGTATTGATGGTTTGAAAGCAAGGCCTCATGACCCCAAAACCCCAAGGCAGAGGGGCTGAACGATTTATACTTTCAAAAGGCAGAATTATGTGTGTTGTGGTCCGCCTTCACACAAAGAAGATCAATGGAGCTCAATGGAAGGTGGCGCAAGTCTGCAAATTAGCGCTTCGGCTGTTTGGAGTTGCACTGGTGCATGGCAATTCTGTATTTAAAGCCAAACAAGACAGAGGATTTGGGTCACAAAATACATTGGGGATGAAGGGGGGGGGGAACGAGTTAAAAAAAAATTAAAAATAAAAAGACCCGGACATCTCTGAATATGTGTGTGCACGTTACGAGCCGTTCTGTGTGCTACAAGTTTGCTCCAACAACTTGGACCTCTGCATCAGCATCAAGCTCAACGCCAGCGGGTTTGCCCATCATCAGACCTGTCAGTCAAGCAGATGTCAAGTCATTGCCTCCCAGCATTCTCCCTCAGGTCATGTGACCCAAAAGACTGGGGGACAAGATGAGAGAATGCTTAATTTTTGGGTTTCGGAGTGTTTGGAGCAATGTGTTCAGGGCTGGTTTCAGTGGATGCTTAAAGAGATCACAGCCCTTCCCCGCTGCACTCGGCTGACCCGTGGCACGCTGTCGGCCCCGGTGCATTGTGGGAGACTAATTAGCGCCAAGAAGTGCGGTCTCCAAGCGGCGCTGAACTCGGATGGATGTTTTTCAGCCCCAGGCACTTTGGGAGGTGCGGCTACTGGTGAGCTCCCCAACATGGATGAAAAAATATGAGGGGGAAAAAGGCAACTCGGGGGGATTCCGGGAAGAATGGGCTGGGTGCTGGACTAACAATGTGTCTATTTCTAGTATGTGTGCGTCATGTGTGTAATAAACGCTGTACTTTCTATTTCAGACTGCGTCAATTCATTAGTTTAAAAAAAAAAAAGAAGGAAAATATACATTATTATTCTATCCACATGCACTGGATATGAGCAATCGTGTGCTCAGATTGGCTACTCTACTACTAGGATATCAGCTCATACATCGTGAGTAGAGAAAAACAAAATGGCGGCGCGCGTAGCTGAACCAACTGAGGACGAAATAAAAACTCTACTCAAAAACAAAACCCCAAAAATTATCAAGTATTTAAAAGAAACAGAAATAGCTAAAAAAAATAGTTCACCTTTAAAGTGTAATGCCTTAAGGCCTCTGCATGCTCTTGCGACAAAGCTTTCGCAGATAGCTTTTCGCAGACAGTTGTAATTTATCGTTGAGCGGGGAGTATAGGCGTGTATAGGCATGGGCAATGTTATTCACCGCCACACCGCAAGGGGGCGCAAAGTCGCGAAATCGCTAGGAGTAGTTGGTGGGTGTGGTTAGTGGAGTGTTTATCTTCTGGTTACTGAGCAACAGGTCATTCAACACCGCTGTCCTTATAATGCGCTGTCCTTATAATGACTAGAACTGGAGTCGTATAGATGTACATACTTCCTCACTTCCTCGATCAACCGCTCTTCGTGCTGCTCCATCTTCGCTCGTGTTTTTAAAAATGGCGGTCGTGAAAACAAAACAAACCGGGGAAGTAGGGAAGCGGAAGTGCGTGTACAGTGGATGTAGAGTGGACCAATCAGAGCCCTCTTGTCTGCGACGCTGTCTGCGAGGCTGTCTGCGGTGGTCACAAATTTTGGGAGGTGCACGCAGAGCGTCTGCGAAGCGGGGGGGGGCTTCGCAGACGCCATCTGCGACGCCGTCTGCGAGGACTGGGTTGTCAGCATAAATTGGCCCTTATTGTAATGCCTTAAAATGAATATACATCATTAGTAACGACCAAAATGAATTAATAAAGCAGAAGGAAAAATAATATTAATTATATGTTATTTTATCATCAAGCACAAACCTATCGATAAATCGCGGCATCCGGATCCCGGAAAAAGGCAGCCTTGCCTCAGGGCTAATCTCGCATGACATCACGTATGGAACCCCGGTTATCTGGGTCATTTCGGTTCACTGGACTCGGTGCTTATTTACTCACTGAAATTGGATATTGTTGTAGAAATCTTACAAAAATAACAATGTGGAAGCGTTGCATTGTGTTTGGATGTTCAAATCCATATACAACAGGACATTCGGTTCACCAATTTCCGAGAAATGACACCAATCTAAAGCGACAGTGGGTGAGGTTTGTGCAAACGAAGTAGGCAGATTTCATGTCGCCTACTAATAATAAATCTGATTCATCAAGTGTTCACCACCACCAGGATGACCACATGGGAATTACTGGGGCAAAAAGAAACCCATTGATTTAATAAATGACATCTGATCTGACATTTGGACAGTTTGTCGATTCCCCTGTTATCGCCCACTTCGTATTTTCTTTCAATAATGACACTATTGAGCATTGGCCAGCTTAGAATAAAAATCCACAGTTTCCAGTTCTCTCTGGCTGGTGGTGCGCTATCGGCGGTGAGTGGGACTGTCGTGAACTGAGTGAACTGGAAACTGTTTCTTCTCTTGGGGACTCAAAAAGATCACCATTTACTCCGGAATATCCTTGATAATCATCTGCCCCTTCATCCGACATATAAGAATCCCAATCACTATCAGAATTCTCTCCAAAATGTGATTCCATATCGAGACTGATCTAACCACTGCTGCAGACATGAACGAAATTGATACCTGGATTGTTACACGTGTGATGTCACACACCCCTTCGGGATCTTCTGGTTCAGTCTGGGCAGATTCCGTGAAAATCGGCTGATCTCATTGATTTTCCATTAATTTATGGCCTTTTGGATCGGCTATGGTTTAAAAACACATGGTCAGTCAACATAATGACTGTTGCTTTGTACGCACAATATCCCCTGCTGGCAACTCTGCTGTAACTCTGATAAAATGCGACTGAATTAAACGAAACTGCAATATGCGTATTATTAACATATAACAAAGAATCCTGCCAAGTTTCTTGAAATTCCTCCAAAATTTGTGAGAGGAGTTGATTTCAGAAAGTAAGCACCCTTCCCGGGATGGACGGACAGACAGACATCGCCACAATATAATCCCCCTTCGGGCCTTTCGCCCAGCAGGGGATAAAAATTGTAAGGGAATTTGATTTCAGAAAGCAAGCACACCTTGATGAAATTGCCAAAGTACGAGTTTGTTAATAATCAAGGGCATAACTCTGGGAAAATTTGCCCAAATTAAATAAAATTTCAATATGCGTATTACCGTCATATAACAAAGCCTTTTGCCAAGTTTGGTGAAATTCCTCCACAAATTGTGAGAGGAGTTGATTTCAGAAGAACGTACACCCTCATGAAATTGTCAAAGTACAAGTTATTTAATCAAGGGTCAAAACTCTGGGAAAATTTTCACAAACTAAATTAAATCACAATATGTGTATTACCGTCATATAACAAGACCTTTTGCCAAGCTTTGAGAAATTTGTCCAAAAATTGTGAGAGGAGTTGATGTCAGAACGCAAGCACACCTTCATGAAATTGTCAAAGTACACGGTTGTTAATCAAGGGCCACAACTCTGGTAAAATGTGACCGAATTGAATGAAATAATATTTCTAACAATATTTCGTGACTACCAATATATAACAAGGCCTTTTGCTAAGTTTGGTAAA
The DNA here is from genome assembly GCF_027579695.1 of Neoarius graeffei. NCBI lineage: Eukaryota > Metazoa > Chordata > Actinopteri > Siluriformes > Ariidae > Neoarius > Neoarius graeffei. The sequence continues at coordinate 66,937,186 of NC_083583.1, forward strand.
ATTCCTCCACAAATCGTGAGAGCAGTTGATTTCAGAAGGAAAACACACTCATGAAATTGTCAAATTATAATTTTGTTAATCGGGGCTGTAACTCCGGTAAAACGTGACCGAATTAACAAAATTACAATATGCGTATTACCGACATATAACAAAGAATCCTGCCAAGTTTTGTGAAATTCCTCCAAAAATTGTGAGAGGAGTTTCAGAAGGTGAGCACCCTTCCCAGGACAGACAGACGGACGGACTGGCAGACGGACGGACATCACCACAACATAATCCCCCTTCGGGCCTTTCAGCCAGCGGGGGATAATAAAAGTATTTGATGGTAAGAACATCTCATCTCAGGGGCGTCGTGGCTCAGTTGGATAAGGTGCCATACATAAATCCAGGGACCCAGGTTCGATTCCGACCCGAGGTCATTTCCCGATCCCTCCCAGTCTCTGTCTCCCGCTCATTTCCTGTCTCTACACTGTCTTATCTAATAAAGGTGGAAAAAGCCCAAAAAAAATCTAAAAAAAGAACATCTCTTCTCTAGCTGCTTTCACAAATCGCTACTGTCACTTCGCCGGTTTGTTTACATTCTATGCAGAAATTATTTTGTCGGACGTTTTGTATAAAGTTGTTATTTACTGAATTTGAAAAAAAAAATGCTCCGTTTCTGAAAATCCAGTGAATGTGGATCGAATAAAACAATTATTCCACTCAATCTCGTCGTACATGGCTTATAGCGGACTCGGCATGTATCAGCTCATGTACGACTCGATTTCGTGGAATAACTGTTAAATATAATATACATACATGCAAAGCAGACCTTGTAGCGTAAAAAAACAATGCTTCCCAAAGCCCTGATACTGTGTTCCAAACCTGGTAAAGGCGCTCGCTGGACTGGACAGACAGTTCTAAGGCTTGGCAGTGGTACAGCACACTGTAAGAAATGTATGGATGCTCAACGAAACATTTATCTCAGTTCAAAAACACTGTTGACCTTTGCACAACTTACAAAAACTCAATCCCTGCGATGCTTTATTGAGGCCTAATCAAAGCAGGCAGCATCATTTCAGAGACGTCTTATCTAAAACACATGTAAACGTCAGTCACATTTCCTTTCCAACATTCAAACACACTCCAGGTTTCCCAGGCGGGGATGCTTGCCTCGTAAAGTGGAAAACCATACTTTTCCATAATTTTGGTGACAGACGGTATTTTTTTTGCGTCTCACAAAAGAGGAACGCGCCCGCCAACTTGGTGGAAGGGGAGGGAGGGATGGAGGAAGAGGGATTGGGGGTGGGAAAAGGTTTTCTATACGTTACCTCATAGAGCAGACAGCCTAGCGACCAGATGTCAGATTTGAAGTTATATCCGTTTTCGTGTATCCTCTCGGGAGACATGTAATAAGGGGTGCCCACTGGATCAGAAAAGAAAGAGAGAGAGAGAGAGAGAGATGGGAGGAAAAACAGAAGTTAGAGGCACGTCTGGTTCGCTAAGTGAGGAATCGTACAGGCGAGACACCAGATTCACCCATGGATGCTTCATTGCTTCATGGGGGCTTCGGATTGAGAACACGGCACTATGTGGATGACTAGAGAGGGAGCGCGGTGCTGAAAGGGATCCTGACTCAACCGTGCGTGCACGCGGCAAGGAATGACAGAAACAAAAGTTCCATCCCAAGAGCGCTGGGTTGCGTTAAAGCGGCCTAACTGATAGTGACGGGATCACGGAGTTCAAAAATTATTTTGGTTATTATTTCAACTCAGTGTTATCAGGAGATTTTAGCTGATGTTCTCGATCTGCTTTCGTGGCATCATGTTGTGTTTTGGTCACGTACAGGAAACAGTCGTTACTCTTTTCCTGAGAAAATCGCATACTGTTCAGGAGATGAAAATCTGATGCTGTGGCATAATAATAATAATAATAATTATAATAATAATCTCAGGTTCTGGCTGATGTACAGAATATATCCGAATCCCATATTTAAAAAAAGTTAATCATACAAATCTACGAGTAATAATGTCATAACCTACACAATACTGAATATTCCAGAAATGCTTTCACACTTTAATCTGTTTGATTCCACTTTGACTTTTTACCTAATGAAAAAATGAACATTAAAAAGGTCTCAGATTAGACACCTTCGTTCTACACAACAGGAACTGAGAGCAGCGTGCAGCGTTTTTATCAATCAGGGACACAACAACAGCAGTCAAGGACACTTGAACCCAGGGCCCTTCTCTCACAGGTGAACATGCACGAACTAGTGACCACCAGCAAACCTCTGACTTCTTCAGGTTGGGCCCTTGGCCTCGAATGGACTGAAGGCCGATGGTAATTTTTTTTCAAATCGCATGTTTATGGTGAACAGGGCCAAATCCTAGGTTAAAAATTGTTAGAAATCAGCCGAATAAAATACCGGGGAATCGTAGTTTCTTGTAGAAAAGATACACAAACTGAGCTGAAAACACAAATCTGATTTAAGACGCTGGAAAACAGGTGAGAACTAATGACAGTGATCTTTTTTTGCTAATAATAATAATCAGATTTTGGATGAAATGAAGCTTATGTTAAATGTGTCTTAAAGGATAAAGCTGGGCAAAAAAAATTCATGAAAGATAAATTTTCTTTTTTTTAAATCACATAAATATCACATTAAAAGCAAATAAATAAATAGGGCACACCCCTTGGTGAATGAGGGTCAGGTTCTGCATCATTTCCACAGCGCTTTTTTTTTTTTTAAGTCAATCAGGTCGAGGTTTCCGTTAGCCAGTCTTCTTCTGCGCAAACTGACGCACACTCAGAAGCACGAGTGGGATAAATTACAGGGGTTTCCTGGAAACCGAATTTCTTGTATAAGCGCTCCTATTTTACGTTCATAAACGAAAAATAGGAGCATGATTTACATTCATGAATAAAAGCATTCACGTGCGCTGATAAATGAGGCGAGTTCTTTCTGACAGCTGTGATCTGAAGTCATATTTTCGCATCACAATCGGTCCTTCTTCATAATTCTCTAAACTACATGATACTCTCTCTGTTCTGCTGGCCCTGTTTTTTCAGCCTCATGGATGGTGAGGTGGCGAGGTAAGGTCATCCAGAAATGATTCACGCAACGCTGCTTTCCAGCTGCATGCCAAACCATGGGACATTAGAAGACAGGAGAATAAAAGTTATCAGGATGCAGAGGAGGGCGATATGACACAAATATCTTATCATGATACTTCAAGGCATTTCTATGACGCACACTATGTATCGTGATACTCAAGTGCTGCCTTTTTTAAAATTATGCTTTCATTTAGTGCAAATATATACACTCACTGGCCACCCAGTATATAATAAGTATATTAGGAACACCCCTACATCCACCTGCTGTCTGTTTGATGCAGTTCTCTAATCAGTCGATCCCTTGATTGACAGCAGCACGATGCATCAAATCATACAGATACAAATCAAGAGCTTCAGTTAATGTTCACAATGTTCAAACATCAGAATGGGAAAAATTGTGATCGCACAGTGAAGTGTGACTTTCTTTCACTGTGGCATGGGTGTTGGTTTGAGCCAGATGGATTGGTCTGAGTATTTCAGAAACTGCTGATCTCCTGGGGTTTTCACACACAACAGTCTCTACACAGAGTGGTGCAAAAAACAAAAAACATCAAGTGAGTGAGGGACAGTTCTGTGGGTGGAAACAAGCGCCTTGTTGATAAGAGAGGTCAGAGGGAAATGGCCAGATTGAGCAGTTTGAGCTTTTTTTGCCAGGAAGAATATAATAACTCATACAATCACTCTTTACAACTGTGGTGAGCAGAAAAACATCTCAGCATGCAACAGCAGAACAGAAGAACACATTGGGTTCCACTCTTGTTCCTATTAAAGTGGCCGGGTAGTGTAAAATTCTATCTGTAAATTCCATCCATCCATTATCTGTAGCTGCTTATCCTGTCTTACAGGGTCGCAGGCAAGCTGGAGCCTATTCCAGCTGACTACAGGCGAGAGGCAGGGCACACCCTGGACAAGTCGCCAGGTTATCGCAGGGCTGACACACAGACAAACAACCATTCACACTCACATTCACACCTACGGTCAATTTAGAGTCACCAGTTAACCTAACCTGCATGCCTTTGGACTGTGGTGGAAACCGGAGCACCCGGAGGAAACCCACACAGACACGGGGAGAACATGCAAACTCAACACAGAAAGGCCTTTGCCAGCCACTGGGCTCAAACCCAGAACCTTCTTGCTGTGAGGCAACAGCACTACAACCACTACACCGCCTCTATCTGTAAATTTTTAACATTAAAATTTATTGTAAGGTTCATCGATGTTTTCGAGCTGCTGCTGCTTATGCTGCATCACAGGGCTGTGGAACACACCCATGGCTCATACACACCCATGACTGGCTTGTATTGCTGTGATTGACAGGAGACAGAGAGTGTTCCGTCCCTCCCCTCCCACCCAGACAGCACATGCTGTTTTCGATGAATCTGAGCATCGGTTCCTCAGAGTACCAGTGGCCTGGAACTCATAACGGTGGTAGTCGGTGACGGCAGTTAGGAAGTGCTCACAGAAACAGAAATCTAACATTTATTTCATTATAATAGGTAATGTTTATTAAAAAAAAAACAAGCTTCAATTTTAAATTATTTTAATAATCCAGGAGCAATTAACCTCCCTATTGAGTGCATCGTTAGTGAGATCTTTTAACTGGAGTTAATGACTGTGCTTCTGCAAACACCAGCATCTCCCAGCGCTGTCTGAACAGCGGCTCCTATCATCCATTGTTCGATGATTAAAAATAATCTTTTCTTATGCTAATAGTTTTATAAAAAAAAAAGCAAGCGCATTCTGGCAAGAGCACTTATTTATGCAAATGAACTGAGTCATGTTGGGATTGATTGATTCGATGATTATGAATAGTTATGACAGGAGGATATATCATTTACGAAAGGCCTGAAACATTTCTTCTGCTGTGGAGGTGGATGCTAATAAACATCACAGCGGTTACAAGCAAATGTATAATTGATCAACAGCTAGATTAGAGTCAGATGAACACCTTTCCAGGAGAAGACGCGTTTCACCATGAGAACGTGTGTGTGAACGCCGAGCCGATGTGTAATGAACCTGACCGTTTCTACTCTTAATTACGATAATGCACTGGCTTCCGTTTCTAACCGCCACCTCTGGCACTGATATTCCTCTGAAAATCTGCCTTTGCACTGCACCCCCACCTCCACTAATTTAAAGGGGAAGGAGCCTCTGGCAGAAAATGCAAAGAAAAGAGTGATTTTTTTTTCTGCTCTTTCGCTATTTCGCGCCTCTCTTTGGCTTTGTTTGGATCTGTGGGCTGCGGAGCTGCTGGGAGACAGAGTTAAAAGGATGCGGCTCGACTTCTGAGGGAGAGAACTGACAGGCCCATCCGGAGCTCCATCCAGCGCGCATCGCACTGTTCTATCACGGTGGTTTGTCTCATTACAGCCTCAACTGTCAAGCCACTATTCCTCTGGCACCCTCCCCACCGCCATGCACCGAATTGGGGGGGGGGGGGATAAAGAGGGGAGAGAGAGAGACATAAAAAGAAGAGAGAGCAATAAAAAGGAGAGACATAAAAGGAGAGAGAGAGAGAGAGAAGGAGATAGAGAGCGAGACATGAGAGAGAGAGAAAAGGAGAGAGAGACAAAAAGGACAGCGAGAGAGAGACAAAAAGAAGAGACATAAAAGGAAAGAGAGAGGGAGAGACACATAAAAAGGAGAGAGGGACAGCAAAAGAGAGAGACATAAAAAGGAGAGAGCAATAAAGAGGAGAGAGAGACATAAAAGGAGAGAGAGATAGCAAGAGAGATAAAAAGGAGAGAGAGACAGACAAAAAGGAGAGAGAAAGAGAGCAAGAGAGACATAAAAAGGAGAGAGTGAGAGAGAGCGAGAGAGAGAGACATAAAAAGGAGAGTGAGGGAGAGAGAGGCAAAAAGGGGGGGCAAGAGGGGGGAGAGAGAGATAAACAGGAGAGAGAGAGCATGGGAGCACAAGGGGACTTTATTGTCCCCCGAGGGAGACACAGAGCCAGGTCTCCAAGCCTCTGGGTGAATTTAACCTCACAAATTTCACATTCAGCCTACACACACACACACACACACACACACACACACACACACACACACACACACCTTTCAGTTAAATACAACTGCAAATCAAACCTTGTGAAAAAAACAGCTTTGTATTTTTCCCTATGAAGAAATGATGCTATAAAGGAAGAGGACTCTCTTGGTGTTAAATGTAAAAGTAAACGTAAACCTAACAGCTTTGTTCATCCACATGATTTCAGGTCCTACAGAAAGCAGAAGTGTGTGAGCATGACGGCGCGAGTGTCCCTCTGCATGGACCAACAGAGACCCATAAGACACATGTAACAGTCCTAATAAAGGGAATTGTGGGAAGGGACACAGTCCTGGACCAGGACTTCACTGGTCTGATCTGCAGAGGGTGCTGTGGGCTTGGATCACATTTTTTTTTTATTTATCTGCCATTTCTGAGTGCTGTTTAGTTGTAAAAGAGAAGCGAGACAAGCATACGGTGTGGTGCGAGAAAAGCAAACGCGTCGTTTATTCACTATAATGCTGACTCGGACTTTCTCTGGGCGTGGAATGAGGTTTGGTAAACACACGTCAGGTATGAAAACGTAACTGCAGGAGTCTGAGGAAACAATAGAAATATAACTCTATACCAGTGCTGTTAAATGGAAATCCATCTTTATTGAACTCAAAGTGGAGACCGAGATGATCCTCATGTACAGACGAGCATCATGACTTCACAACACGTGCTGCCCTAGACGGAGTGTCTGGCGTTAAAAGGCTAATTTTCTCTCGCGTGTTTTTTTTTTCTTTCGTTCCCCTCCCTCTGCCACACATTTACACTTCTTTCCACTCCTGATCACTGGCTGTAGCTCGAACTCATGCATGAGGAGATGTGGCACAGGGGTCAAGGCAACAGGAAGGCCTTAAGTGCTCAATGAAATGGATACAGATCCTGAAAACGCTTTGCTCCCAACTGGCCCTGGGGGCAGGCGGGAAGTCGCGCTTTATAACAGACACATGGTTCTGCTCACAGCGAGGCCTAATGAAACATACCAACCTGCTCTGGAGCCGGTCCACTGTACCTGATATCTTTTCTGAGCTTTTACAGAGAAGAGAAAGCACGGCTTTCCACTGTACCGTCTCGATTTTTTATTTATTTATTTATTTATTTTTTACAGAAAGAGAGACAGAGAGAGAGAGAGAGACTGCACTAAAAATAGAAAGCGGATAGAGAGAGAAGGAGTGCTCACCTAGAGAGTGTGCAGCGGTGGTTTTGGAGCTGAAGAAGCGGCCCAAACCCAGGTCGCCTAGTTTCACCACTCCGGTAGCAGTGATGAAGACGTTGGCCGGTTTAATATCTTTAAAAATAAACAAAGATAAATGGAACAGCTTATGGCGCAGCACGGAAAAGAAACGTGGCCTATACAAACCTAAATCAGGAAAAGGAAGCAGGCACAGGATATAAATCACCTTTAATAGACTAGGAGAGCAGTGTTGGACATCTCATTTTAAGGGCATTGTGTGTGCGTGTGCGCGCGCGCGTGTGTGTGTGTGTGTGTGTGTGTGTGTGTGTGTGTGTGTGTGTGTGTGCGCGTGTGCGAGACATTATCAGAACCATATGCTTGTAGGCACACTGTACCATTTCAAGTTTAACACCTCAGGACATGAGGCATCACAGCAATAACAAACACACGGACGTATGTTTAGATGCGGAGGTGTGATCCGGAGAAATCGACATGAACAGAGTGGCTCAGGTGTGTGAAATGGTGTGCATGTACAGGTGGTGAACTCTCGACAGAGCACAAGTCAAGATCAGTGTATAGTTCGCATACAGGTTCCCAAAGAGTGTGCATACGCCTGAGTGTGCGCAGATTCTCAGCAAACACTGTCAAAATAAAAACATGCATTCAGGACATCACGCAAACAACTGTGGATCACGATTCATACTCGATTTCCCTCATCAAATAAAAGCAACTTGTGGTTAACCCTCTGGGGCCGAGAGCTTCGAGAGAGAGAGATTCAGAATGAGTAGGTCATGTGTTTAGATAAATATCTTTGCCCGTTTTTATCATACAAGCCTGATAAATATATTGACAGAAACTTTATACTTTCCTATGCGCTCCCTGCCAAATAATATTATAGTTTTAAAATTACCTAAATTAGATGAAACATAAAACTTGTCCCTTTACTCAGTCACACCGGAGTCGGAGCGCTGAGCGCACAATTATGCATTCATAAAAGACTGTTCACATGGTAACGGCATGATCATCACTTTCACTCTTTTGGTTTCGATTGGTTTCTCTTTCGCCGTGGGAACGCCCACCGTAAACAGGTCAGCCATAGTTTAGACTCCCTGTTTGGAGGTCAAATTTGTTACGAGATGGAACAGCGATTTGATGCTCAGGAGGCACTTCGGATGATTCGGGACAGGGATTCAATTCAGTCTTGAGAACTACAACCCTGATGATGAGCGGTGTCATTTTGAACTTCGACTCGATCCAGCCGAAAATCAACTCGAGTAAGTGTAAATATTTCTTCTCTTTCTTATGAGCATATCGGTTGATATGCATGCGCTGTAGTGCATAATCTTTGCATGCTTCTTGAGTAAATAAAACATGCACCGGCGCTTGTTTGCTCTCTTTTCTTCTTCGTCTTTTTCTGGTACTAATGATTTTGGTATGCTCTGATGTTGTCAATTTCAACAAATCTAAGCAATATTTTTCAGTCATATGACTTTTATGTATTCAGCACAAGTTCAGCTACAATAATATCTCTGTAGTATGTATGTCAGGATCGTACTTTTTAAAAAATACTAGATAAATTAAGCTGGTGTAAAAAGCAGTTTTAGAACTGTGTTGGAATGTGTGGAAAAACATAACCTTACCCATTGTGACAAACCGTTTTGGTCACTTGACCTGATGGGATTAAGAGTAGGCAGTGGGAGGGGTTTTCACTCTTCTCAATGAATGGAATGGAATTTTTTTACTCTTTTCATTGTATACTCCTCCCACTGCCAACCCTTTATCCCAAAACAATAGGACATAATTTTTTTGATGGCCAGTTAATTATCCAAATCATTGGAGCAGATTTAAGTTTTTGTGCTTGATCCATTCCTAAGACTGAACGGAATCACCGCAAGTGATCAAAACGGTGCGTCACAATGGGTAAGGTCATGTTTTTTCACACATTCCAACACAGTTCTAAAACTGCTTTTTACAACATCTTCATTTATCTGTTATTTTTTTAAAAGTACAATCAAGACATACGGTATGTACTACAGAGATATTACTGTAGCTGAACTTGTGCTGAATCAAAAAAAGTCATATGACTTTGAAAATACTGCTTAGATTTGTTGAAAGTGACAACAAAATCAGAGCATGCCAAAATCATTAGAGTGCCAGAAAATACCCTCAGACCCCAGAGGATTAAATAAAAAAAAAGAAAATTCTAATTATGATCTCCAAACTGAAAGAAAATATTAATTCATTAATATCAACAGCAAGCATGCCATCCTGTGGGTTTATTTTTGAATTTTTGCCTGTCAACATTAAATTACATATAACTATATAATTATCAGTTAGTAATCAATCAATCAAGCTGTACGTTCAGGATAGAAAGTGTTCATGTGAACATCTCAATCTGAATTGACAGAGGCAAAGCCGAGTGAAATTTCTTTCCAAATGAACGAGATGAGTAATCCTGTTAATAATCTGTTAAATACAATAATAATAATAATAATAATAATAATAATAATAATAATAATAATAAATTAAACATTTGCTTTCACTATCAAAATCAGCAAATCCTGCTGCAACAAAACAGTTGAAAAACAAACAAACAAAAAACCCACAGTTCATGCTTTAGATTGGACAGGCAGTAGGATGGACACCAAACATTTAGAAGCAGGTGCAGGATGTTGATTGGCCCCAGTAAAGTTCAACATTTCCTATTTGCCAGAAATTCAGGATGGATGCTGAACATGCACATGGTAAACTAAGGGTAAAAACCTTTAATTATTGTGTTCATTTAAAAAGAAATAAGCTCTTTAAACTGTGCACTAGTCAATTTTTTATTTTGTACTTTTACAAATGATCTGGAAAATACATCTAAAATGAGTTTTAAATTATTATTATTATTATTATATGGTGTAGAAATTTTGCTCCAGTCTGGTCTTTGTCATTTATTGACAACTTTATAGCCACCCCCTAACGCCCCTTTGCTCCGCCCCATCTCATTCTGAAATTTGCAAGTGTAAGAACCTTCTTTATGATAAAGAAACTCAGGAGAGCAAAACCAATACATGACCATTCTCATAAATCAGTACAAGCAGATATTTCTGTTTATAGCAAACATTTTACGTCTTTACAGCATCCCAGTTCCTGAATGTCAGACAAATATTCTGAGAAAATTTCTTGCTTTAAAACTGCTTAGCAACAATGCCCACAAATTCTTCTCACTTTTCCATTTAATGATTACACTTTGGATGACTTTTTTTTTCTTTTTCAGACGGAAATAATTATGAGCTCGTTAACAACACAAATAACGCAAATAAAAAAAGCTGAACATGCTCACCAGACTCGCACACTTTTCATTTTTATGGCGGCGTTGGTGCTAAACCTCGCTCCAGGCATGCACAGAACTTCAGATCAGATTACACGTGACGTGCAATGAAATAAAAACTGCCTACAGAGTGTTCGGATTAGGACGCGTTTAAACTGGTTCAGAATCTGCAGTTTAAATGAATTACTTGGGAATCGGGTAAAATCTTTACATGTAAACATTCGCACTCAGAGCCAGACGGACTTTTAGGTAGCGTGTAATCGACACCTCTTTCAACATACAGGACTGTGCAAAAGTCTAAGCGCCCCATTTTTTCATACAAACTTTGTTACAGATTTCAATTTTATGACTTCTACATTATCGAATCACAACATTACAAAAACATTTTAGTGTTCCAAACGTTCATTCATTTTCCAGCACTAAATTAAATGTTACAGAAAAGAAAAATGTTTGTAATACTGTATATCTGAGCAGTATTGAGTATTGAGAGAGCACTTTTCAGATTAAAAAAGAAAACATAATGAAGGCTGCTGGGTTTTGGTGCAAAATGAAGAAGTGAGTGTGACAGTCAAAGTGTCCAGAAGAACTGGGGCTGGTTCTGGAAGATGCTCAGTAAAACCTACAGCTCATTTCCTTATCAAACTGCACTCATTGGACCTGAGACTAAACCAAAGGGTCATCTCACACCAAATATCGACTTTGTTATATTGATTTATTATGGCTTACTGATTACTGTTTATAGTATTTTTGTAATATTAAAACATTTCATTTCATTATTTTTAAGCCGTTTTCGGTCTCCAGCATTTCTTTACATGTGCCTAAGACTTTTGCACAGTACTGTATATGTTTGTGATATTTAAGCATTTCACTCAGCATTTAAGCAGGATAGCAACACTGCTTGTGTGTATTAGGTATGTATGTATGTATGTATGTATGCATGTACGTACGTACGTACATACAGGTATGTATGTATGTATACCTCTGTGCATTACACGTCGGGAGTGCATGTGCTCCAGTGCACTGCACAGCTGAACAAAGTACTTCCATACAGTCTTTTCAGGGATCAGCCTCCTCTGTTTCTTGAAATGCTGCAAAAGGAAGACAAATAAACGTAAAATAAAAGGCAAGGACTCATTTAGGCTTTATATCAAAAAGCATCTGTAATGAAGCATCCTCAAGAATGACACGTAAAAATTATTTTTTTTTAAAAAAGGTTCACCTTTAATTATGCTATGTTATGGGCATTTAGCAGACTCTCTTATACTGAGTGATGTACAACATACCGTATGCAGAGCAGCTTACAGAGCAGCTTACAGAGCAGGTGGGGGTTGTAGTCAGGTGGTATTTGTTTATATTTGGAGGCTACTTTGCAAAATTTGCCAAGTCTTGTTTTTGGTAATAATATACAAGTTCAGATATAAATTCATAAATATGGACTTGTTCTAATGTTTGTAGGCTGCTGTTTCATAGTTAATTATGCAGGGGAACTTTGCGCATAAAAAGAGCCCTGAAACCACATATACCACAATTGGTATAAAAGTATTACATCATTAGTATGCAATTATTACAACCCCGATTCCAAAAAAGTTGGGACAAAGTACAAATTGTAAATAAAAACGGAATGCAATGATGTGGAAGTTTCAAAATTCCATATTTTATTCAGAATAGAACATAGATGACATATCAAATGTTTAAACTGAGAAAATATATCATTTAAAGAGAAAAATTAGGTGATTTTTAAATTTCATGACAACAACACATCTCAAAAAAGTTGGGACAAGGCCATGTTTACCACTGTGAGACATCCCCTTTCCTCTTTACAACAGTCTGTAAACGTCTGGGGACTGAGGAGACAAGTTGCTCAAGTTTAGGTATAGGAATGTTAACCCATTCTGTCTAATGTAGGATTCTAGTTGCTCAACTGTCTTAGGTCTTTTTTGTCGTATCTTCCGTTTTATGATGCGCCAAATGTTTTCTATGGGTGAAAGATCTGGACTGCAGGCTGGCCAGTTCAGTACCCGGACTCTTCTTCTACGCAGCCATGATGCTGTAATTGATGCAGTATGTGGTTTGGCATTGTCATGTTGGAAAATGCAAGGCCTTCCCCGAAAGAGACGTTGTCTGGATGGGAGCATATGTTGCTCTAGAACCTGGATATACCTTTCAGCATTGACGGTGTCTTTCCAGATGTGTAAGCTGCCCATGCCACACGCACTAATGCAACCCCATACCATCAGAGATGCAGGCTTCTGAACTGAGTGCTGATAACAACTTGGGTCGTCCTTCTCCTCTTTAGTCCGAATGACACAGCGTCCCTGATTTCCATAAAGAACTTCAAATTTTGATTCGTCTGACCACAGAACAGTTTTCCATTTTGCCACAGTCCATTTTAAATGAGCCTTGGCCCAGAGAAGACGTCTGCGCTTCTGGATCGTGTTTAGATACGGCTTCTTCTCTGAACTACAGAGTTTTAGCTGGCAACGGCGGATGGCACGGTGAATTGTGTTCACAGATAATGTTCTCTGGAAATATTCCTGAGCCCATTTTGTGATTTCCAATACAGAAGCATGCCTGTATGTGATGCAGTGCCGTCTAAGGGCCCGAAGATCACGGGCACCCAGTATGGTTTTCCGGCCTTGACCCTTACACACAGAGATTCTTCCAGATTCTCTGAATCTTTTGATGATATTATGCACTGTAGATGATGATGTGTTCAAACTCTTTGCAATTTTACACTGTCGGACTCCTTTCTGATATTGCTCCACTATTTGTCGGCGCAGAATTAGGGGGATTGGTGATCCTCTTCCCATCTTTACTTCTGAGAGCTGCTGCCACTCCAAGATGCTCTTTTTATACCAAGTCATGTTAATGACCTATTGCCAATTGACCTAATGAGTTGCAATTTGGTCCTCCAGCTGTTCCTTTTTTGTACCTTTAACTTTTCCAGCCTCTTATTGCCCCTGTCCCAACTTTTTTGAGATGTGTTGCTGTCATGAAATTTCAAATGAGCCAATATTTGGCATGAAATTTCAAAATGTCTCACTTTCGACATTTGATATGTTGTCTATGTTCTATTGTGAATACAATATCAGTTTTTGAGATTTGTAAATTATTGCATTCTGTTTTTATTCACAATTTGTACTTTGTCCCAACTTTTTGGAACCAGGGTTGTATAACCATAATAGGTGTTATTTGTGGCACACGACCTTTTTACTCCGATCAAAAGCATGGTTCATACATTAGATACCCATTTAACCCTAAAAGGACCTAAACTACTGAGTGTAGAGATGAAAGTGGAGCAAAGAAAAAAAACCCTGAAAGTCAAACTAAGATGGGGGGGAAGGCAGGCAACGTCCCCCGAAAATATTATAACAACACGCAAAACCCTGCATCCTAGTGCATTTTAGTACTTATTTTCACTAAAACAAGTTATAACTTTTAAGCCTTTTTCTTTCATGTACATTAATGATTAACATGTCAAAAATATCAAATTTAATTCCCCTAGTTAATGAGTAATTTTCAGGAGTGCATTTAGAAAACGCGGTGATTTTCCTGGCTACACAGTTCATTACTTTGAAAAAAAATCAGACAGTTGAAGGTAAACTCAGCAAAATCCCTAAACAGTACTGTTAAAAAGTAAAGGTCTGTTAGAGTTTCTAAAGCTTTCAGGTTTCAGTGTTGGGGACATTGAGCCTCGTTTATCAATCTTTTAGTCGAGTTGTGCGTTTGCAGAAGCTAAAGTGAACTAAAAATTTCCAATTCATATTTACGCGAGTTGAAGCCAATTGTTTACATTAGCTCGTATTGTCTGTAAATTTAAACACACCAATGAATACCAAATTTCTCATGTAAATCAGGGGCGTAGGGTGTGTGTGTGTGTGTGTGTGTGTGTGTGTGTGTGTGTGTGTGTGTGTGTGTGATACACTGACTGGCAGCCTGAGCACATTATGTAACAAAAAAAAAAAAATTACCATTGCTAGTTTTAGGCAGCTTAGAAACCGGCTCTTCCATTATTGCTGTTTCTTCCACGTTTTCTTGATGTTGTGTTCTAGAAACAGCACTAAAACTTAGCTTCGAAACCACAAAATGCAACTTTGATGGAAAAAAATGTATAATAAATTGCTTACCTCTCTTCACGTCGAAAGAAGGAAAGTTTTGCTTGTTTTGACGTGGCGAATTATTAACACAAGAGAAAATACTCGTAATTCGCAACTAAAAATACTGCAGCTACACTGGCAGCTTGAACATGCTTTCTAGTGCGATTGTGTTGCGCTTGCACAGAACGGTGCCAGTCCTGTGCGCCTTAGCACGTGTACCTGAAGGCGCACCTTGGGTGCCCGCGCCTAACGAGCTCCGGCACACGCACCGTTAACAAAGAACACCTGTCTTTAATCAATGAACTATGTTTGGGCCATTTAAGGACCGCGCCCAGGCAAGGACGATGCGAAGTATTACGCCGCGTCTAGGAACACAAAAAATCCGAAAAATAAATTTCTCCATTCGGAAAACCGGAGATTTTCAAGAGTTTTGTCAAATATCCAGATTTCCGGGTATTTCATCATTAGCGGAAAAAATCCGGAGGAATTTTCATGAAAATCTAAAAATCCAGAATTCCGGGAAAATCCGGAACACTTTCATGACTATGAATGGGATCAGTTAGAACCTCAGAGGTAGTGTGGTGTGGTGTGCCACTCAGTCTATTCAACTGACATAACTTTTTGCTTTTAGGAGTTTGTTACTCTATAGATTCTTTATCTAAAAGTATGTTTGTTTCAAGATTGATGAAAAAAGTGTTGAACAAGGTGACCGATTTTCTGTTGGGGTCCCATAACTCTGTGAGATTTGTTGCAAAAACATTTCAGCAAGAAATGGGCCTTTTCCACTACCCTTTTTCAGCTCACTTCAGCCCGACACGGCTCGCGTTTCGACTACCTCAGAGCAGCACGACTGAGCTCACTTCAGCCTTACTCAGCACCCAAAACTCGCACCGTTTTGGAGTGGAGCTGAAGTGAGCCCAGCCGAGCCGAGTGGGGCTAGGGGCGTGAGGAGACACTCCCCTGTGCACTGATTGGTGAGGAGGAGTGTCCTCACATGCCCACACACGCCCCGCGAGCACGCTGGGATCTGTAAACACCGTAAACCCGGAAGAAGAAGAATTACGACAAGGAAGAAGAAGAAGATCAGAAAATTAGAAGATGGAAAACCAACCCAAGCGAGGAAAGGCCAGCCAGTGGTCCAACACTAACGACTCCATGTCCTCCATGTTTATTGTTTACTATCCGGGTCGTGAGACTACCGCTTAAAAGGACACTGATGTCATTGTTTGCGCCGCCGAACGACATCACGTGACATCCACCCACTTTCACTAACTCCACCCAATGTGTCCACCCACTTCCAGCCAGCACGGTTCAGCGCGGTTGTAGTCGAAATGCAACCCCAACAGCCCCACTCAGCACCGCACGGCTCAGCCCAACTCAGCCGCGTTGGTAGTGGAAAAGCCCCATTAGTCGCTTCTTTGTGTGTCTGCCTTTGCCTATCTGTATATGTGCATGCTTGTCTCAGATGTCTGCCATAATTAAGAATATAACTCTTTCTTACAAATTGTAGATAACTAGTGAACCTGTTAGTTATAGAGTTACTGAAATGTCTGATGCTTATCTGTCCATACACTCTCCATACACAACCACAACAGATTCCTCATCCTTACACCTATCCTGTAAATATGCTTGGTGCTAATATGCTAATGCTTAATAACAATGTGTCCACATACCAACTCTTCAACAAAAAGCTGGGATAAGTGATTCCTTATTTGAATAAAAGATTTTATACGACAAAATTTGAAACCTGCACATGTCAAATATAATATTTCAAATTAGAAGTATCATTCGTTTTTTACTTATTCATTAATATGGAATATCAAATGATGAGTTCATTGTGTCATAAACGTGGCCACATTTGAAGGTAGCTTAATATGCATGCTCTTAGAAAATGCTCATTCTGCTTTATTTCTGGTCATAACGTGTGTTACCAATATCACATAATATGTGTTACTTTTATCTTCATGTTTTGTGTTTGAATCCTTAGGCAAAGTGTTACTTCTTGATGTAGTTTGAACATAAAAAACCAAACTGCTAGCAGTATCACAGAAATTTCTAAAATGAGAGATTGTGAGCTGAGTTCCAGAATGTAGATAAGCTCAAGTTCTGTAGCAATAGTATAAAATATTTCTGGCTTTTTTATGTTCTCTATGTACTTAAATGTCTCATTTTAAACTTAACTTGATAATATCATGTGAATATATGATTTCTATTCACATAAAGTTAGTAAACGGGTAATTAAAAAAATACAGATGTTATAATGGATTTAAGTGATACGAATATATGGTTGGAGTTTTTTTACGTTTTAACATGCGATATTTAGCATTTCCTTTTTTTGGTGAAAATGGTGATTGCCGACATTACAACAAGTAAAAATAATTTGTTTGGGATGTAATAAAAGGTTAATACTGAGAAACCAGACTTGCAAATTTTGCAAAGTAGGTTACATATGCTCCCTGACTATTAGGTGCCTTGCTCAAGGGCACTTCAGACATTCCTGCTGGTCCAGGGCATCAAACTGGCAACCTTTTGGTCCCAAAGCTGCTTCGCTAACCATTAGGCCATGGCTTCGCCCATTTCAAATTGGATTGTTTTCTTTTTTCAGTATAACCATGTGCAACAGCACCACCAGTGCTCATTACACAGAATGGAATGAAGAGGCAAGTCTGGAGCTGAGTTCTTTCTAGCTCAGACTGTCGATTCATGCAGGCCGTCTGTTGTGGCTGTGTCGAGAGCTTTCATTTCCATTTGAGCCGATAAAGATTTCAGCCCTATACAAAATTATAACTGATATAATAATTTATAATTATAGAACACTAGATACACACAATAAGGCCAAAAGTTTGTGGACACCTGACCATCACACTCACATGTTCTGGTTGAACATCCCATTCCAGATCAAGTACCCCTTTCCTGTTATAATAACCCCCACTCTTCCGTAAAGTCTTTCCCCGAGATTTTGGAATGTGGCTGTCGGGATTTGTATTCCAGAGCATTCCTGAGATGTTCAGCAAGGAGGTCTGGGGTGCTTCAGGGGTGGTCAGTGTTCCAGTTCATCCCAAAAGGATGTTCAGTTGGGTTGAGGTCACAAACTGTGCAGGATGCTCGAGTTCTTCTAGTTCTTGGCACACCAGTGTCTTCATGGAGCGCTTTGTGAGCGGGGGCACTGTCGTGCTGAAACAGGTTTGGGCCTCTTCGTTCCAGTGAAGGGAAATTGCAATACGACAGCACAGAAAGACATTCTATACAATTGTGTGCTTTGTGGTAAGCTTGGAAAAGAACCACATAGGCGTGCGATGGTTAAGTGTCCACATACTTCTGGCCATATAGTGTAAATAGACTCTAAATAGGGATTAAAAATATTCAGTATGCTTGACTGGTTTCCATATATGCCACTTGTGTTAAATGTTTTTGTAAAAATGTCCCAGAGTGTCAATCTGTACCATGTAACACATTACCGTTAGTCCTTCCTCATGTACCTCAAGGATAAATAACACCAGTGAGTGGCTTGAGTTCATGCATTGCTAATGGTTACGTTCTATAATTAAAGCGCTGACTCATTGATTCCCCTCTTGTGATAATTTCACCTCTATGTATTGCTCTGACATTGTTCTGTTCCATGTTTGATGGATTGCGTTCCAA